>NC_041395.2:212513349-212730849 GCF_900747795.2 Erpetoichthys calabaricus
TATTACTGAAGAAAGAAAAAAAAAAAACTAAAACAGCCAAATGGGGCTATGCATACAAACTTAAAAGGTTTAAATAAAACAGAAATATACACTTTTATTTTTACTTGCTTAACTTGTGGAGGGTGTATCCTGTAGCAAAGCCCTAACTTTTTTTGTGAAAGCCCGTTTCAGTCAATAAGTCTTAAAAACAGGTGTAAAGGTATTGACAATAAGCTACGCAAACCCACCAAGACATGGAATCGTTTAAATCAAGTATCATTACATCTTCCTTTCTTAAAGAGAAGTAAGGCAGTACTTATAAAAGACATACATACATATATATATATATATGTATATCTATATATATCTATATCTATATATGTATATCTATATATATGTATATCTCTATATACATCTATATATATATATATATATATATATATATATATATATATATATATATATATATATATATATATATATCTATAGCTATATATACATAAATATATATATATATATATATATATATATATATATATATATATATATATATATATATATATATATATATATATATATCTAAATCCCCGCGAAGTACTGCTTTTAAATTTTTATTAAGAAGAAAAGCTTTTTAAATTGAGGGAAAATATCCCAATAGCAATTTGTTAAGGATCTTTTTTTTTGTGAAGCAGCCTTAACACAGCTTTTCCGCTGTTTTATAAACGAACGCCATATAAGGTCTTCCTTTTTCCTTGCTTCGCCAAGGAAGGAGCCTTTTTATTAAATCCAAGGGTTCTTCGCTTTTTTTTTTTTGTTTGTTTATTACAATTGTTATAGTTCTGTTTGTATACAACGTTGTCAGTTCAGCACTCAGGTTGTAATATGACCAAGCTGTGCAAGCTTACTGTTAAGAATGCAACGTATAGTTGTACATGAGAAAAGCAATCTTGCCTCAAATCAGTGGCAACCTTTTGTAGGTCTATGAACTTAATTTAAAGTTTAGGTTTACACGGTGCTTTCTTTATGAAGTACCTGTACTCATGAATATGTCTGTATGCTTCAGTCGCTCAAATCCCCGCGCTTCGCACCGGCGAAGTACTGCTTTTAAATTTTTATTAAGAAGAAAAGAAAACCTTTTAAAATTGAGGGAAAATATACCAATAACAGTTTGTTAAGGATCTGTTTTTTTGTGAAGCTGCCTTCACTTGAGTGATCACTTCGAGCTGACTTGCTGGCTAACCATAAGCGTTACCTGGTAGGTAACCACCCATACAATCAGACTGTGAATCAGACTACGAATGCCGTGAATGTAATTACCCCGATCTACATGCTGTCAAATAAATGAACCACACGCCGTGGCGCAATTTTAGGGGCTTTGCCTCTAGCACTGACGTCCTAGGTTCGATTCCCGTAAGGGAGTGAAGTGAGTGGGTGGTTATCTACCAGGTAACGCTTATGGTTGGCCAGCAAGTCAGGTAACATCAGCCACGGTGCCTTCAGTTGTGAGAAGCAGATCATAGAATGGATGAAATTAGTTTACTGTCAAATAATGCAAAGAGTACGCGACACGTCTTTCCCCCTTATTCTTGGCTCATCAGGCGTACACACTCACTGCACTCGCTTACGGTAATCGAACCTCGGACGTCAGCGCTAGAGGGGCTTCGCAGCGGTGAAGTATTGCTTTTAAATTTTAATTAAGAAGAAAAGAAAACCTTTTTAAATTAAGTCTTAAAAAGAGGTGTAAAGATATTGACAATAAGCTACGCAAACCCACCAAGACATGCAATCGTTTAAATCAAGGCGCGAGTCGAATAACACCATCCCATAGTATTAGTTAACGATTAACACATTTCTATATGCATTGTAAGCATACAATACAACTGATAATATGTTGCGCTTATTTATCTGGTGTACTGACATTTTTGCGCGTTTAACGGCTGAAATCTAACGTGGTTTGTGCCCTTCAGAATGAAAAGAGTTTTCATTTACCTTTTTAATAAAAGGCGAGCTTTTAAGCCTGAGAAATCACCCCGTAAATGCACACGTTTAATTGCACATGTGTTAATATGTATGCTTACACAGTATTAAAAGACACTCAACAATTACACAGTATTAAAAGACAGTCAACAATTAACGTCATTTACCTTCGTTCCCGCGTTTGACTTGTGCTGTAAATCTCTTCCTCGTTTTCAGTTCACGTGATTACGTAGGAGGCGTAATACGTGATGACGCAATACGTGACTCCGCCTCCTCCATTAGAGTATATGGACAAAAAACAGGTTCCAGTTATGACCATTACGCGTAGAATTTCAAAATGAAACCTGCCTAACTTTTGTAAGTAAGCTGTAAGGAATGAGCCTGCCAAATTTCAGCCTTCTACCTACACGGGAAGTTGGAGAATTAGTGATGAGTGAGTCAGTCAAACAGGTTCCAGTTATGACCATTATGCGTAGAATTTCGAAATGAAACCTGCCTAACTTTTGTAAGTAAGCTGTAAGGAATGAGCCTGCCAAATTTCAGCCTTCTACCTACACGGGAAGTTGGAGAATTAGTGATGAGTGAGTCAGTCAGTCAGTCAGTCAGTGAGTCAGTGAGGGCTTTGCCTTTTATTAGTATAGATTCTCCACTCAGCTAGCTCCCCTCTTATTGACAACATTTACAGAAGCTAGAGACAACCAAATACTACCTCAAACATTTTGTCAAACATTAATCACCGTCTTTCCTAAACAAAATAAGGACTTGTTACAATGTGCATCATACAGACCAATTTCACTCCTGAATAATAATGTTAAGATACTCTCAAAAATGATATCTAGAAGGATGGAGAAAGTGCTGCCCTCGGTAATATCACTGGATCAAACTGGATTTATTAAAGGCCGACATCTATCTTCCAATCTCTGACGCTTGTTTAATGTTATATATTCACCAGCAAAATCAAACACACCAGAGATATTACTATCATTAGACGCAGAAAAAGCATTTGATATGATTGAATGGAATTACCTTTTCACTGCATTGGAGAAATTTGGGATTGGCCCGAATATTTGTGCATGGATCAAACTACTGTATACCAATCCAGAAGCTTCAGTTTGTATTAATAACATTTGTTCAGACTACTTTAAGCTAGAACTTGGTACCAGACAAGGATGTTCCTTGTCGCCACTGTTGTTTGCAATCGCTATTGAACCACTGGCGGTTCACTGCCGAAATTATTATCAGATAAAGGGGATTGTCAGAGAAGGACTGGAACAGAAAATTTCTCTATATGCAGATGATATGGTTTTATATATATGAGACCCAGAAAACACTGTCCCTGCAGTTTTAACACCACTAACAGAATTTCAAAAGATATCTGGTCTTAAAATTAATCTGAATAAAAGCATACTCTTTCCAGTGAATTCACAAGCATACAATATTAGATTGGACACCCTACCTTTTACCATAGCAGATCAGTTTAAATACCTAGGGGTAAATATCACAAGTAAACATAAAGCTCTTTATCAACAAAATTTTGCCGTCTGTATGGAAAAAATTAAGCATGACTTGCATAGATGGTCAACCCTTCATCTCACTCTAGCCGTAAGAATTAACGCTGTTAAGATGAATATCCTTCCTAAACTTCTTTTTTTATTTCAAAACATTCCAATATATATCAATAAATCATTTTTTAAACAGTTAGATTCAACAATAACCTCATTCATTTGGAACTCAAAACACCCACGTATCCGAAGAGCGACCCTACAAAGACCTCATGCAGAAGGTGGCATGGCTTTACCTAATTTTCAGATTTATTACTGGGCAGCAAACATACAAGCCATAAAAACCTGGACACAAATAAATGAACATACATAGGCTTGGTCTGCAATAGAAGTAAAATCCTGTAGTACTTCTTTATACTCCCTGCTCTGCTCTCCAATAAATGCAAGTTATCGCAAATATATTAATAACCCAATTGTGCTTTACTCACTCAGAATATGGAACCAAATTAGAAAGCATTTTAAGATGGAAAATCTTTTATCCGTGGCACCTCTGCAAGAGAACCACCTCTTTCAACCCTTGCAAACATATCCAGTTTTTAATACCTGGAAAAGTTTTGGGATTAAAATGCTCAGAGATCTTTATATAGACAACATATTTACATCTTTTGAACAATCACGTTCAAAATTCAACCTCCCAGCTACACATTTTCTTTCACTATCTTCAAATTAGAAATTTTGTTAAACAGAAATTGCCCGATTTCCCCCACCTCGCACCCCCCACAATGCTGGAAAAAATACTGCTCAATTTCGAGGAATTAAACACCATTTCCGCATTATATAAAATCCTATTAGAGTCCCTACCTTTCAAAGATCCAAGAGGACATTGGGAAGAAGATCTCTTAATCAATATATCAGAAAAGGAGTGGAAGGTAGCAAAGCAGAGAATTCACTTGAGCTCCATATGCGCAAAGCATAGAATTATTCAACTAAAAATTATATATCGAGCTCATCTTTCTCGCTTAAAACTGTCCAAAATGTTTCCAGGGCAAGATCCAACCTGCGAATGCTGCAACCAAGCTCCTGCCTCACTGGGTCACATGTTCTGGGCCTGCACCAAACTAACATCATTTTGGACCAAAATTTTTAAGTGCCTTTCAGACAGCCTTGGGGTCACAGTCCCTCCTAACCCATTAACAGCTGTGTTCGGTGTTCTTCCAGACGGACTTGAAGTGGAGAAGGACAAGCAAACGGTGATTGCATTCACTACACTTTTGGCACGCATACTTATTCTGTTAAATTGGAAGAATCCTAACTCTCCTCTGATAAATCAGTGGGAAACCGATGTTTTATATTATTTGAAATTGGAAAAAATCAAATTCTCAGTTAGAGGATCTGTGCAAATTTTTTTCAAAACCTGGCAGGATCTAATCAATATTATTTTAGACTAAGAGAAATAACTATTACCGCATTGAATTCCCTTCTCCATCTCTTATTTACCTATACAGTAATCCCTCCTCCATCGCGGGGGTTGCGTTCCAGAGCCACCCGCGAAATAGGAAAATCCGCGAAGTAGAAACCATATGTTTATATGGTTATTTTTAGAATGTCATGCTTGGGTCACAGATTTGCGCAGAAACACAGGAGGTTGTAGAGAGACAGGAACGTTATTCAAACACTGCAAACAAACATTTGTCTCTTTTTCAAAAGTTTAAACTGTGCTCCATGACAAGACAGAGATGACAGTTCTGTCTCACAATTAAAAGAATGCAAACATATCTAACCTTTTCAAAGGAGTGCAAAGCAAGCAGTCAAAAAAAAAATCAATACGGCTTTTTGGCTTTTAAGTATGCGAAGCACCGCCGGTACAAAGCTGTTGAAGGCGGCAGCTCACACCCCCTCTGTCAGGAGCAGGAAGAGAGTGAGAGAGAGAGAGAGAGAGAGAGAGAGAGAGAGAGAGATAGGGAGAGACAGATAAAAAAAATCAATACGTGCCCTTTGAGCTTTTAAGTATGCGAAGCTCCGTGCAGCCTGTCCTTCAGGAAGCAGCTGCACACAGCCCCCCTGCTCACACCCCCCTACGTCAGCGCAAGAGAGAGAGAGAGAGAGAGAGAGAGAGAGAGAAAGTAAGCTGGATAGCTTCTCAGCCATCTGCCAATAGCGTCCCTTGTATGAAATCAACTGGGCAAACCAACTGAGGAAGCATGTACCAGAAATTAAAAGACCTATTGTCCGCAGAAACCCGCGAAGCAGCGAAAAATCCGCGATATATATTTAAATATGCTTACATATAAAATCCGCGATGGAGTGAAGCCGCGAAAGGCGAAGTGCGATATAGCGAGGGATCACTGTATATTTATTTCTCCCTTTCTTGTGTTTATTGTCGGGCGGAGTGGTGGCTCTGAGGCTAAGGATCTGCGCTGGTATCCCAAAGGTTGCCGGTTCGAATCCCCGTCACTGCCAAAAGAGATCCTACTCTGCTGGGCCCTTGAGCAAGGCCCTTAACCTGTAATTGCTCCAGGGGGCGCTGTACAACGGCTGACCCTGCGCTCTGACCCCAAGGGTATGCGAAAAAAAAAACCTAACAAACACTGTTGTAAGTCGCTCTGGATAAGAGCGTCTGCTAAATGATGTAAATGTATTGTTGCCTTATTAAAAAGCCTTAAGCAATTCTCCTTTGGCTAAGCTCTCCTTCTCAAGGGTGGGGTTTGATTTGTCTTCAATTTTGTTTGGTTATAAATTGATCTATTTGTTGGAATGATTACAATAAAAATTAATAAATAAAAAGAAGAAAAAGAACACTTTATTCAAATTAATTTTGAGTCCAGATATATTTTGAAATTCTCATTGTCACCTTCTATATACTCCCCCTGCCGATCTGTACACCGCTCCATACATAATTTCCATTAATTGAAACAGTGCTGGAAGTCTTCTTGCTTGAGGGTCTTCAACAGGCTTGCCATTTTTGTCTTCACTTTATCCATTGAAGAAAAATATGTTCCCTTCAGGTCACTTTTGATTTTCGGGAACAAGTAAAAATCACAGGGAGCTAAATCAGGTGAATAGGGAGGATGATAGAGGACCAAGCCCAGTCTGGTTATTTTTGTGTTTCACCTTGTATAGTGATATTTTCTGTTCAAGTCCAGTGGTGATAGGGGGCACCCTTGTCTAGTACCATGGTCTAGTTTGAAGTAGTCTGAAATAATGTTGTTAATACAAACTGAAGCTTCTGGACTGGTATACAGTAGTTTGATCCATGCACATATGTTCAGACCAAACCCAAATTTGTGCAATGTGGTGAATAGGTAGTCCCATTCAACCATATCAAATGCTTTTTCTGCCTCCAAAGATAATAAGATCTCTTGGGTGTTAGACTTTATGGTTGAATATATTGCATTAAACAAGCTAAATGTCTGACTTTAATAAATCTGGTTTGGTCTTATGATATTATTGAAAGAAGTACTTTCTCAATCCTTCTAGCTAGAACTTTGTACAGCATCTTAACATCATTATTCAGAAGTGAGATTGGTCTGTATGATGCATATTGTAATAAGTCCTTATTTTTCTTATGAAAAACAGTAATTAATGCTTGGTGAAAAGTTTGAGGTAGAATAGGTAATCTGAGGTAGATCTCTGGCTTCTATAAATGTTACTAATAATAGAGGAGCTAACTTAATTGAATTTTTTTTATAAAATTCAGCAAGATAGCCATTAGGGCCTGCTGCTTTGCCTCTTTGAAGTGAATTTATAGCGTGTAGTAATTCTGAGAGTGTCAGAGGTTTATCCAATTCCTCTGTACTGAGAGTATCTAGCTGTGGTATCTGTAATGTATCAAAAAACGCATTAGATTGTGTGTTGTTTTATACATAAATATGTCTAGTATTTATATGAACATTCACATCAATATTGTTTCCTTCTGTCTGTGTCATTTTTTTTTTTTATAAAATCCTCATTTATTCCTCCAATTATAATTGCCTGTAGGAATGAGTCTTCTTTTAATGCATGGCATATGTGGAATGTGGTTTCCAAACACACTGACAAAGATAGAAAGTTTCATAAACAAGAAACATGCATTTGAAGATAATAAAGCATGCTACTAAAGAACAGTAAGAAAACCATAAACTTTAATTCAATAATACTGTTGAATGGTAATTGTGCATATCGAATGACAAACCAATAAACTAGCTCTGAGTATGCACCCTAGAAAGCTGTCTCACGTGTGTTTTTGTGAACTTCCCCTTGGGGTTTAATAAAGTATCTATCTATCTATCTATCTATCTATCTATCTATCTATCTATCTATCTATCTATCTATCTATCTATCTATCTATCTATCTATCTATCTATCTATCTATCTATCTATCTATCTATCTATCTATCTATCTATCTATCTATCTATCTATCTATCTATCTATCTATCTATCTTTATAATGATGGGATTAAGTGAGGTTTATATACTATATTGCACATTTATATCCTGCATTATCTACACATAACTAGCATAGAATTCTTTGTTACATTATGGTTGCCCTCTCATGGATTGCCTGTGAGCCACAATCTAGACAGGTAGTCCACAGTAATGTTAATTTATCAGTTTTGTGCCAAATATTAAATGTATAAAGCTGAAATACCTTATCTTGTCAGTCTTCAGTTTTTATCTTTCATTGTTTAAAGCCAGATAAGGGCTTTGTGATCTGTGTCCAAATCATATTTTTGACTGAGGTGATAATAATGTAGACCACAGGTGTCGGACTCTGGTCCTCGAGGGCCGCAGTGACTGCATGTTTTCATTCTAACCATCTTCTTTATTAGTGAGCCGTTTTTACTGCTAATTAACTTCTTTTGCCTTAGTTTTAATTAAATTGTCTCAGGCCCCTTAATTGTCTCTTTTTCCTTAATTAGTAGCCAAACAATAATGAGACATCAAACAAGCCACCATATGACCAGCTCACCTGTGCCCATCACACAATATCTAAAAATAAAGAGAGGTGAAGGTCTCAGTAAGGTTGATCTCTCAGGTCACCAAAACATTTTCACGTTGTTCTTAGAAAAAACAGAAAAATCGACAAATTTGGAAACATCTGCTGTGGCAGAATGAGAGCAGCAACAAGCCATTGAATTAAATAATGGGCTTAATTAAGAGCAAGAATCAGCTTCTCATTAAGAAACTGTTTGGAGTGAAATTGGTTGGAGTTTGAAATCCCAGTTTAGTTGGTTATCTGTTGGCTCATTTCACGTCTCATTTCTATTTGGCTGCCATTTAATGAAGAAAGGAATCAATTCAGAGGACTAAATCCTTAAAAACAGGGCTATTGAAATGAAGGGAAAAGGAGTTAATTAGCAGTGAAAACTGGTCACTGATTAGGAAAAGGGGTAGAATGAAAACCTCTAGCCACTGCGGCCCTCCAGGCCCGGAGTTTGACACCCCTGATGTAGACTATATAAATCCCACTTTATCTCTTTGCATTCATTTTCTGTGGTGGAATAACTAAGTTCACGTAGAAGGAGCTTTCAGCTCAGATATAATACTAAACATTACTCCACTATTTTCCCTTAAACCTTACTGCTCCAATGCCTACTGCTGATGCATCCACCTCAACTAGAAATTCCCCTTGAAAATTTGGACTTTGAAGAACAGGAAAAGAACTCAAATGATTTTCCAAACTATCAAATACCATTTACTATTGTGCTATCCAAATGACAGGACTGTTGTCAGTCTTAGTGGTTAGATTGGTTAAGGGTGCTGCAAAGGAAGCAAATTGTGATATTTATCTTCTTTACAATCCAGCTTAACCAAAAATGATTTTGTATGAAATCTAGGACTATTTAATATGGCTTTAACTTTAACTACTTGAGTCTATACTTTACATTTCCCCAGCTGATAGCCCAGATACTAAGTTTATCTTTAGTCCATTGGCACTTACTACTTTTACTACTATTAAGCGTTAATCCTGCAGTTTGGATCCTTCCCTGCTGGAAATGTTGCTCTGATGTTATACTGAAAATTGTTACATCATCCTCGTAAGCAACACTGCATTCCTCACAGTAGTCAAAGACTTGATACAATGATCTTTGATATGCTGTTGGGGCATGATGAAATCTGAAGGGATTTACAGTGAAATGTAACAAACCTGAAACCTGTGTAGAGCTAGACAGATGTTTCCAAAGGCACCTGCTAAAACCTTTGCAAAGGTTCAAAGCAGTAAATAAATTGACAGCTCCTATTGTCTCTAAAAGATCAACAACATGTGGCCAAACAATAATGAAAAATGTCAGATCCATCTTTTGTTAAGCCCAAAACAAAATAAATTTGTAACTATACATTCATAGCTAATAATTACTTTAACCAGGAACAGTAAACATTATGTACTTGCAAACGTCAAAGAATATATCCATAATCTAGCGTGACCAGTAAGTACATGAAGTGACCTTTATACCATCACGATGGTGACATCACCCTCTGCACACTTCTGGTTACATTTCCTAAGGACATTTTCCTTTGCAACATGGTGGCAACTATATCACAAAAGTGGTGGTGCCCATGAAAAACAAAATGATGTTGGAAAAAAATGCAAAAATATTTTTAACATTCTACAACTTGTAACAATGCAACCTGTACTGTCATATTAGTGTTTTCTCAAATGGCATCACTCCTGTTAAAGTTGTTTGCATCTTCCTATTTGGAGTTAGACTAACACATTAAAAGCTTGGTATCTGGAGTCAAGAATGGGTACTATGATTCTTAACAATATTTTGTTTGTTCATTTTTTTTAAATTTATTTCAATTTTTAATAAATGTATTATTATTGCATCACCATTTTGAATTTGGTGTGAGAACCACCATTTGTTTCCTTGTGCTAGGAGTGAAGGTCATAGGACAGTGCAAGTCATCTTGTTCTACCTATAAAAGTGTTCTGTCTAAAAGACAGTGGGATTTTTTTTGTAAAGGAGTAAACTGGAGATGTGCAATAATTAAAAACAAGGAATAAAAAATATTTTGTTAAAATATGAGCAAAACAATAGCTGTAGTTGAGAGTTCAGGAAATAAATCTTTAACGAGTAAAGCACTAAAGAGATGATTGCAAGTATTTAACAAAATGTATACAATCTCAGAAGCAACGTAATGGATGTGCCAAAATTTATAATGTTGCATCGATGATGTCACATGTAACGCAACCCCAGAGAATTCAAGGACCCATTGCCATGGCAACCACCAATGCTAGAAAATAATGGCACCTACAAGAAAAACAAAATTACTTTGTGGTATAACGGTAAAAATTAGCCATTTTCTCAGTAAGACTGATCACAAAATGAGTTTCAAAATTTAATTCCCTGGATGTTATAAATGATATATAATTGCCTCAAACAGTTTAAGTAGGTGCCAGAAAAATGAAATCTACAGATCAATCATAACAAAAGGATGGAAGTGCATATTTTTTGATGTCCACAATATTTTTGAAATATGTTATTTAAATATAACCTCATTTTTTTGTTAATTCTGTTTATAGGTTTTAACCTCCAGCTAATGTTCTTTAGTCATTTATTTTCATCTTTCAGTTTGGTTTTGTTGGCACAAGTATTTTGATTTACAGGTTCGTCTCTATTTCATTTTTCGCCTCACACTATTTTTTCCTTTTGTCCTTTTAAGGACAAGTCTATTTTTTCACCAAAAATTGACAAATAATGTGATTATTGTTTTCATAGGAATTACTTATAAACATTTTGAAAACACTTCAGTTTAGAATTTGTCCAGCACCTCGTGACTCACTGGCTTGAGAAAATCCCCACATATGATACACCGTTCGACTTGTCTTGATTTTTAGTTATGCAGGATATTGAAATTTTTGCAGGTCCCCCCCTATTTTTAGCCCTCTAGACCAGGGGTGGGGAATGTCAGTCCTAGAGAGCCACAGTGGCTACAGGTTTTCATTTCAACCCAATTGCTTAATTAGAAACCAATCCTTGCCAGTCTCAGACCTTACTTAATTTTATGGCTTGTTAGTCTGCGCAATGTAAGGCTTTTATATTGTAGATTTTTGTCCTTTCCAAGGATATCATCCAAATGATCTGAATCCTAAAATAGATCATTTTCATCCATCCATTATCCAACCCGCTATATCCTAACCAGAGGGTCATGGGGGTCTGCTGGAGCCAATCCCAGCCAACACAGGGCGCAAGACAGGAAACAAACCCCGGGTAGGGCGCCAGCCCACCGCAGGGCACATACACACACTAGTGACAATTTAGGATCGTCAATGCACCTAACCTGCATGTCTTTGGACTGTGGGAGGAAACCGGAGCACCCGGAGGAAACCCACTCAGATACGGGGAGAACATGCAAACTCCACGCAGGGAGGACCCAGGAAGCGAACCCGGGTCACCTAACTATGTAACTGCGAGGCAGCAGCGCTACCCGCTGCGCCACCCAGATAATTTTCAGTCTGTCACATTTTTCTATTAAGTGTTTTATTAAATCAAACAGTGCATGATGAACACACACAGATGTAATTGGAAAAAAGCTAGCTGGAGAACTGCTGGCTGCTTTGTCATTTACATCTTATTGCTAATAAGGAGCCATTAAAACACTGAATGCAGCATTTTAAGATTGAAATAAGCAGTTAAGGGTGGAGAACCTTAACAAGCGAGACCACTAAAATGAAGCATCAAAATATAACTTAAGCAATAAGTGCTTCATCAGCAATAATTGACTCCTCATTAAGAAACTGGATTGGAACCAAAACCTGCAGCCACTGCGGCTGTCCAGGACTGACATTGCCCACCCCTGCCATAGACTCAAAAAACATTTTTAGGGCATTTTTTGGACCATATTATGTGCAGGAAGGTATACCCTCATGATAAAGAGTAAATCATTAGTTGTCTTTACCTAAAGGGCTTGAATACGAGGGGCCAGAGTTACTCCTTTTTGAAAACTTTGAAAAATGTGGATTGGAAATATAGGTATGTGCAGTATCATTTTATGCTGTTTCAAGGTTGCTGATCATGAATATGGAGTTTTTTATTACTGGTGTTCCTAGCCCTCAAGGAGCCACTCCCACAGAATTAAAAATGACAAATTTCACACATAAGCATGTGGGGTATCATTTTAGGCTATTTCAAGGTCAGTGATTACAAATACAATGTTATTTTTGATCCTTTACTCTGGATCTAGCCCTCTATGGACCTCTATCAGAGGGAGAAAAATTACAAATTTCTATTACAATCGATAATATTTAGACACTGAACATTTAAATTGAAGCACACATTTTAATATTTCAAATAGCTGATGCAACAATTCTTGTATATTATGTACTTCTATCGCATGAAGTAAATCATTAAATTTCTAATTAACACCCCGAATTAGGGTGGCTTACACTAATACAGACTTTTTAAAAATTCTCTTCTGTATCACTAAACACAGATAGTTAATAACAAATTGCAGTTGCATTTCACTACATGACAGACACAACAAGTACACTTTGGGTGTCACACTTAATTAGGTGGCTAATGTACCATACTACTGTACATTGTCCAAACTCCTTGCACTTATATAAAGATTGTGAACCATGTCCACTAGGCAAGTCCCTCTCTGAGGAGCCTGCAGGCTCTTCTGGGTTAAAGGCTTTGCTCACAGTATTTTCCTGTTATTTCATATTCACAGTCCAGGAAACCTCCCCCATCCCCAACTGATGCATTAACTTTAATACGATTACTGGTATGTAATGCTTGGCTGATGGGTGACAATGTAGCTAGATGGATGGCTAACGTGACTAAAGGTTAGCTGCAAGGGTGATGGCTAAAGACAAAGGAGGGATGTGAAGCAGAAAATGCTGACAAGGAGTCAGACTAGCCGGTGGGTATTTATAGTAAACAGGAACTTGGAACAGGTCCGATCTGGGAACTTCCATTAGGCCAATTACATTAAAAACACTTAGACAAGACTCTGTTTTTGTGCAGGTTGGAAGTCTCCTTGAAAAACAATCACAATTGCAGATGCGGTTCTCAGCTTTCCAATTAAACAGGCTGAAAGTGACCAGGCAGAAGCATGATACATTTATCCCAAGTTTAAAAATATCATTATGCCTATAAAGGAGGCTCTCAGTGGTTAACCTTATCTAAGCTCTAGAGACCTGGCTTTAATTCTGAGCCTTTTATCACAGCTACCCTGTGAGTTGCTTGTGTAGTTGTTCACCATTGGCACTATTTCTAGATAGCATCAGTCTTTAGATCAATTTTTGTATCACCTTCTGTCCAGTGGACGATAAAATCTAGCACAGATTATACATAACATTGCCTTCTATTTCATCTCCCCTCTAGAAATGAGTGAAAGGATGGATCAAAGCCTATAAAAGGAGAGAATAACAATTTTCACCTGGAAAAAAGAACAAAAAATGGTGCAAGGTCAAAAATAGAGACTGAATTATCAGTCAGTTAAAAAAAATAAATTACACTAGCAGAAAAGGCATAAGTTGATAATCTGATATGAACGCCGAAGCTGTGCAGCACTTTATTTTGAAATGCTGAGTAATGGGTTTAATCACCAGGAAACAGGATGCACAGCACATAAAAGGCACTGAGGTAAACGTTTTATTGTCATCTCAACGGATCATGGATAGCTCCTTGCAAATAAAAATATGTGTTTCAATTTTGATTTAGTAAAGGTAGGAATTGTATTAGAAACAAACTGCAGGTAGTGTGATTTGAGCCCTGGGCATAACAAGGTTGCTGGTTCAATCCCAGCTACTAGTACAGAGTCTGACACTGAGAGTTAAGCAGTCAGTTAAATGGCAATTTTGTGAAGGGTACATGTTTTCATTTTCAGTAAGAATCTTCCCAAGAAAGAAACAAGTATACTTTTTATGATATTTTAAAGCAAAAATAAAAAGGAAATACTGTGGGCAAACAGAATGATAGTGTTATATTTTAGCCAAGGTTCCTCCCCTGGCTAGGGTTCAGATTCATGTTTTATATCATCTTTGCTCATTTTTGATTGTTTTGTATGTATTGATTTAATTTGTATTTGCTATATAAAAATTATTATTATTATTAGTAGTATAATAATAATAAGGGTGTCTGCCCCCTGCTTGCTTTGTTCGCCAACCCCCGGGCAGGTGCTATGTGCTAGCCACTTTGCGGCTCTGCCGCTCTCGTATGGGGAAGCGGATGTACAATTTAAACAGATTGTTATTTTCATGGGAATTGTTACATATGCATAATAGACCTAACTATTTTACATTACATCAAGTAATTAACCATAGTAAAAAATAGTAAAACGTAATAAACATTATTAAATTATGTTTCATGTTGCGTTAGAGGTATTTGTTGCGTTATACGTTTTCGTTCTGCTTGGCTTTGAAATGAACACGCAAATACTTTTTAAACTTACACTTTTACTGTAAAACTTCAGTCAAAACAAAATTTGGAATTAACTTTTCGTCAATATCGCATTGAAATTTGATTCCGTGTTTGGAGTTACATTGTGACAACGCAGCGTATAACTGCCTGTGAGTGAATATCATTTCTTTCTCTCTAATAAATAAACCGAATTTTTTTCGAATGTTTGTCTGTGTGATTTAATTGTCATAGCAAAAGCTATTCTAACGGGAAACTGTAAACGTTTTAATACGAATGGCATATCAAGATCTCCTTAGGTGTCTAATGTTATCTGCGGAAGATGTACTACATTACCTTTCTTGAGGCCTGTTAAAATTTTACATGTCAGAATTGTTCGACCAATTTTGAATACAACTAATCTTGTCTTATTGCATAGCCCATCAGTCAGAGATAAATTACGCAATAACATTGCGATACATCCTTCTTTCAACAGTAATTTGGCCGGTGGAAGACCAGATGGTGTTAACGGTTGTAGATATTCTACATTATATTGTAAGCTGATGTTTTCATCTTCCACAACATCACCACCAACTGTTTCAGCATAGTCTATTGTTACATATTTAACCAATTTGCCACTTTGATCGTAAAAATTTATAAAAGCTGAGAGCACAGGAACTGTATCTGACAAAAGCATTCAAATGAATGCAAGCTGAGAGGACCGTGGGCATGGGTTGTTAACCTGAAATGGTTGAGAGGAGGACGGGACTTGAAAAAATCTTTTCGCAATAGTCTCGTCTTGCAGGATTTGAAAAAATCTCTTGGCAATAGTCTCGTCTTGTTTCAAGATTTTCTTTTATAATAGAGAGATTTGTTATTGCTTGTGTGTATGTTTCAATGCCTCAGCTGTTTTCTGTGTGTTTTTTAGGTGGTCACCCAAAAAGCAGGGCCACCTGCCAATCACCACCAATAACTGACTTCCATTCTATGAATCTGGATGGCCTTCATTGGTTCCTGGTGGCTCATTCTGAATGTGTGTAATGGTCTGAGTTGGCTCCACGGTCCCTGGTAGCTTGAACCCAGAAACATCAATTACATATCCGAGGATCAGCCAGGAAAATGATGACACAAACAGTCAAGAGGTTGTGCAAAATGCTTTAGTGCTTTTATTCCAAAAAAAAGTGTTCAAAAACTGTAGCGCTAATACATAAATAAATAATCCATAAAATTAATGTACATGTGGAAGTTAAAAAAAACATTAAAAAATAAATCAAAAAAGAGGTTAAAATCCAAAGACAATTCTGTAGTTCTTTAAAACAGTGCTTTCTTCTTATATCTGGCTACCATTAATACCTGCCTTGGGTCCCCTTTGCCATTCCTTTGGTGTCGTAGGGCTCTACACCAAACTGCACACACACATCTCCCTCTGCCAGCCCTTTGGCATCCTAAGTCAGACTCCACGTAATGGGCTACTCCTACATCCAGGATTTGATCTATAGGACCACCCATCTTCAGTCCTGTTTTGCACTGGCCACACGCTCCCTTCTTTGTAGCTCACTCCCGACCACATGCCTCCATTCCAAACAATACAGACTCCTCACTATCCTGCCTCCTTCATCACATGACGGTAACCACCATCCATGTCTCCTTTTTTTCCTCTCCTAGATCCCTTGTTAAACTGTGACCAGGCACAGTCACCAACGCCACAGTGTGAATGAAGCACCTGGCTGACCCATTTGTGTCTTCATGAAAATGTGCAATAAAGCTAACCACCTCAAATAAGCCTTACAGTGGTGTATGCATGTTTTCACATACACTGGCACCTGCCTTTAGAGTTTGCTCATTACTTTAAAACGGACAAACCTCTCTCATCACAACATGCTAGGGAGTGATGCGTTTTCCTGTATGTTCTATGCTTTGATTTATTGGATTTCTGTTTTTTTAACCTTATTGCTCTGTTTTTGACCTTGTTTTTGGATCTGTATTGGGACTTTGTGTGCATAAGGATAGCTGATGTGTTTTAGGGCAATTCCTTTACTTCTTGTGATGCATAAAGCTTCACTGTATTGAAGAGCATTTTTGTTAAAGTAAATGTTTTATTTTAGAAAGGTTCTTTAATGCCATTTGTGTGTCTAGCCATGGTGATTTTGATGGTATTTTCCCCATCTAGTGGAAATTATTGGAAGTGGTTTTTGGAACTTACTGGTTAATGTGCTTTGGATTCCTAGTTCACAACAGTTAGCAGCATGTGGCCAGAAACAAGGGATGTTGAGAGGATTTAGAACTTTAGGTCAGTGATTGAAATGATAGGTTGGAGATTAAAGAGAATGTAGGTTTGCTTCCCACTGCAGAAAGAACATTCTTGCCACACATTGGCTTAAACAGTAAGGTGTGCTTCATGAAGGGTATACACAAATGATGCTGTAAGATCAAATATTACATCATGTTTTAAGAACATAAAATATTTCCCAAATGAAAGGAGACCATTCAGTCCTTGAAACTTGTGTGGTTAGCTAATGGCTATGTTGGCCCAATATCCCACCCAGTTTACTTTAAAACTTTTGAAAGTGCATTCTTTAACTACACAAATCCAGATTTTCCACATTCCCACAACTCTCTGAATTTCCACCAGTCTTTTTAGTATGTGCTTCATGTTTGAGCTAAAAGAATTCTGTAGGATTAACTGAATTGATCTCTTAGAGAATTTTGAAGGCCTGAATTAGATCCTGATATATCATTTTTTAAGACTAAAGGGGTTTAATTCCATCAGCATGTCAGAGTTGAACATACCCTTCTGATGTTCTTGGCTATTCTTTTTTTGGCAGCTTCAAGTGTTGTCACATTTTTTAAATAGATTGGTGACCACAGTGCTAACCTATTATACAGTATGAATGTAGCACCTTTGCATTATATTCAACAGTTTTTACAATATAGCTGAGCATATTATTTGCCATTTTAATTACATCTAGGCAATGTCTGGACACTGAGAGTATGTAATCAACACAAACCCCAGATCCTATTTTCTTATAGAATGGCATTGTTCATCTTGACTGCGTGTTGCACTTCTGCACTTGTTTTTTTTTGTGTATTTTTGGAGATTGTCTGATTTACTTATAAAGAAGAAAAATGTTACATTTTTCTGTGCCTTCTTTTGCCCAGACAGTTCACCTAACTTCGTATGAATACAGAAATAATATAAAAACTCACACAGAAATCATCCTGGCTAGAATTCAACACTTGTGAGGTGCCAATGCTACCTGGTGAGTCCCATCACAGGTTTCCACACCTGAACTATGAGGTTTATTATTAGTGAGATGGAAGATATTTTACACATCTCATAAATAAATATGGTGTTGTGTGGTTTGAGCTGCTGTTCCATCAGGATAGGATATACCGGTTGTTAAAAATGTAATTTCATTCAGTATGTTGAATCACAGCAGCAAGGCAACAGTTTGGTATATCATAAATGACATACTAGTCAGAAGCTGTTAAGTAATGCATACACAGTTTTTCCATCTTCTTTGGTGTGCTGCAAAATAAAGCTCTGATCTACTATTTATTTTACAAAGTTACAAATTTGTAACTTTGCTCTAAGCAGCTCTGTTATAAACAGTGTGATGGACGGCAAGGAGCCTTGCCCAGCTGTGATACCTCAGCTGGGAAGAACCAGAGGTGATAGCATACAAAGGGCATTATCTCCCCTGGACTGCCAGATAGCAGCCCCCCTGCATAGCAGTGGCACCATGGATTCCCACAGGGCATCATGGTATTTGGAGCTCTTTGACCCAACCCTTTTGAGTTCCATGGGTGCCACCAGGGGGTCTTTGGGGATCAGCAAGCCCTATTACCGTATATACTCACATTTAAGTTCTCCTGTGGATAAGTCGGGGCTTGATTTTACAGTATAATTTCTGGTATTTTATATATATGTCGGTCCTATAAGTCGAATGCGGAAAATTCACACTATTGGTCCAAGAGATTATGATATGCTAACACCCACCAGAGAGAGTAACCACGGAGCATATTGCCTTTTTTTCTATGCATTGTGCCTGCGTGATCACACGGTAATACCCAAACTATTCTGAAGCGACATTTGCACTGTTTTTTGTATCTCACACCCTCATACACCTTTATCATAAGATCATCCCTTATCTACGATGGAGCTTTCGATCAGAAGAAAATATGAAGCTGGTTTTAAATTAAAAGTCGCTGAAGTGGTGAAAGAAATTGGTAACTGCGCTGCTGCAACAAAATTCGATGTGTTTGAGATACTAAATGTTTTTGAACGGGCATATAAGTTGTAGTCTGATTTTATGATCAATTTTTCAGGTTTCATGTCCCGACTTATATGTTAGTATATACGGTATATGGGGCTCCTGCCTTACCCAGAAGTGCTCCCGGGTCAGGCCTTCGGGGCACCGGAAGTACTTCCGGGGATTACTTAAAAGGAGGAGCCAGAGTCTGGAGGAAGGAGACAAAAGTTGCATGAGGAGGGGAGGAGGCAGGAAGAGACGAAGAAAATGCAAAGACAAAGAAAAGGAGAATTGCTGTGTGCTGCTTGTGCTTTGTACTGTGCATTTGGCGTTGTGGGAAACGCTTATAGAAAGCGTTTCACACCAATATAATCTTGTTTTATTGAGTCTTGTGTCCAGAGCCTGTCTGTGTTGGGCACTTAGGGAGCTGGAGTGCCTCTTGGTGGCCATAAGAGGAAGAATGTGACACTAAAGACTGAATTTTGGCTTTCTGCACTGACAAATGCTGCAGCTAACACACACGATGAGCTTACCATATTTAAGCACCAGGTACTTGTCATGATACGTGATGATTTTACCAAATAATTTCAGCTTTGTTCCCTAGGAAACAGCAGGGGTTTCTGGAGTTGATGTGAAGTTGGTTAACACTAAGGTGTGCCTCAAATGTAGTGAAGGGTGTATACAAATGTTGTTGTAAGATAAAATATTACATCAGGCCTTAAGAACACACAATGTTTCATTAATGAAAGGAAATCATTCAGTCCTTCAAAGTTATTTGATTAGCTAATGGCTAAATTGACCCAATATCCCATCCAGATTATTTAAAAAAATTTCATTGTGTCTGCTTCAGTTACAAGGATTGTTCCAAATTTCTACAACTCCTTCTATGGAAAAATCACGCTTGGCTTTGAGAAGCATTTCCCCTGAATTTCCACCAGTCTCCTTAGTGTGTGATTCACATTTGAACTAAAATAATTCTGCTGGATCAACTTTATGGATCTCTTTGAGAACTGTGAAGACAGTAATGATATGAAATCTTACGCTGTGTTCTATCAGAAGAGAAACACCATCATTGTAGTACTGGTGGTAGACTAATGGTTATCATGGTTGCATTTCAATCAAAAAAATTAAACTTTTTCTTTAATCAGCTGCGCTTTCTTTGGGGTTTTTTGAAATTAAAAGTTAAATTTGCTAGCATAATCACCCATCAGTACAGATATGCATTATACATATTCTCATGAAATTGAAAGATAACTTTGGGATAGACCATTTCAAATATCGCCTATATGATGTCTTGTTGCTATGGCAGGAAAAGGTCAGTGAAATTCCTTTATGATATCAGGAGCTAATTTTAAAACTGATTGGTTGAAGGAGGAGGACACAATAGCCAAGATCTGGAGAATCTGTATTTTTATCATGGATTTTCTTTATCCCATTAAATTATTCCATTCATTTCATGCGGCTGCTGTTTCTAAATCTGTATTTTTCCAGCAAGAACTATCCGGTGAGACTGATGCTCAAACGAGTGTAAAGAAAATTTATTGTGACGTTCTGAAATAAATCCTGAGCACTGGGTAAATAGCTATCTGTTATACTAGGCACACTAACAAGGGGTATTTTATGGCGGTGACTGGGAAGAAAGATGTAGTCAAAAGCTGAAACCTGTTAAACAATACCAATATCAAAGCCAAAATGAGAGACAAAAATTGTAGGCAAAAACTAAGCGCAAGCCAAAGCCAGTAAAACACTAATGAAAAAGTTTTGGATTATTCAAAAGGATGATTGAAACTGGGTTATGTTATCTGCGAATTTGGATGAGGAAGTGTTCCAAATGACAACATTTTCACCCGTCACATCATTACATCGCTGTCCTAACGACAGGAGACACAACACAGCAGTCCCTGTAATTAACCAAAATGGAGGCTAAAATGGCCCAAAAATGTTATAACAATTAAAGTATACTTAGTTTCAAAAAACTCAACAGAATCCAACAAATCAAGACTAACAACACCTGATTTGTGCAAATTAAGACCCAGGAGTTTTGTGACATAAAGATTCTGAACACTAAAAATTTACACTGTAAAAAGCCTTAATGTATCTACATTAGGAAATTTATGGCACTGGCTTTGTTAAAGAGTTCATTTTTCACCTTAAATCTAAAAAGAATTTGTGCATTTGACCATTTGGGAAAGCCTTGTGAGTAAGGACTAAACAAGAAAGAGTTTGCCAAAGTTAATAACATTAGTTAGTACTTTATGTGGATCATGGTGCAATGACTGTTTGCAATTTATTCTTAACAAAAGAGCTAAATGTTAACTCTTTTGTCAAATTAATTGCCCTAAAAATGAAAATGCAAGATACAGTTACAAAATTTTGGAGATATTTACAATATGGTATGTAGTTGAGTGAGGGACATGGGATCCAAAATAAACATTGGGGTGCCAACTGGGTCGCTTTGTTTAATAATGGTGTCAGAAACAGAAAAAGGCACCTAATGGAATCTAAGAAATAGAAATAGCACTCGGTGGCACAAACAAACAAAACACAAGGCTGCAGTGCCTCTTACCAGTTGGTCAATTCTGGGGTAGAGCTCTGCCTGGGATAAGTCTATTTCCAAATGAGATGACGCCTTTCAAGAGTGACTTGAATTTAAAGTCCTCCAGCGAGAAGGGGCGGAGTCAGTCACCCTCATTGGGCATCTTCTCGGTGCTTTGGGAAGAGAAAGAGATGATACCGTTAGCAACAGCCCCCCCTTTCGTCTCAGGGTGGTATTGCTTACCTCAGATGACCTTCAGACATGCATGTGTGACAGTTAAAAATATACAATTGTGTTATAATATTTCAGTATAAAATGCTTCCAGCAATTCGGCTGATGAATTCTATTCTTGGCAGGCGAAAAAGGTAAAATCTGAAAGTTTAGTTAAACAGGAATTAGTTTATTATTTAAGTATCAATCATAATAGATACCTGCAGATGCTGCTCAAAATGCACTCATGTGACATGCCTTAAAGGCACCATACTGAGTTTCAACAAAAGGCATACATTAAATTTAGATGGCAGACAGCCACATGCTGCTATGTGAATTACAGCTGAAATTTTGCATACAAAGAGGCCAACAAAATAAGGTGCCCTGCTATACAGTATGTTGTTTCAGCTAAGAGGTGCTGACTATCAAAAAAGGAATGGTGTGAATTACATTATTCTGCACTGTACAGAAAAAATAAAGAAAATTAGCAAAGTTAGTTTAAATGATTTGCATAAAACCAATGCTGCATGAGTCTGAGGTGTTAGGTGCAGCTTGCCACTTCAGACTGGCACTGTCCCATTTAGGTATAGGCAAAGCTCAGTAAGAAGGGTTTCAAGTTTTTGTTTTATTTTTTTTTTAGGAGGAATCAGTGAAAACCCTGAAAAAACTGCTTATCAAAAATGCAAAATTTAACAAGTTTGAGGGTAGTGAGATTTGGGAAGATATAATTTGTAATTACTGTTTACCTTTCAACCTTTCCACTTTCTGACCCAGACAACTCAGCTAACAATAGATAAAGTAACACAATTTTTTAAACAATTGATTTTATTTTGAGAAGTAAAGTACAACATGTATGCAGTCTTTGTCCTTTTACTGGGTTGCAAGGACATGGAGAATGTTTATCATTATACCAGAATTCAAAGGTGTACATTTAGTGGCTTCAGAAAGTATTCATACCCCTTCACCTTTTTATATTTTGTTATGTTGTGACCTTGTGCTAAAATGGTTTAAATTCATTTTTTTCCTCATCAAGCAACACTATAACCAAAAATGACAAAGTGAAAACAGTATTTTAGAATTTTTTGCATATTTAATAAAAAAAAACCCAAAAAACTGAAGTATCACATTGACACAAGTACACATTTCAGTACTTAGTAGAAGCACTTTGGCATTGATTATAACTTGGAATCCTTTTGGGCACACCATGACAATCTTTGCACACTTGGATTTGGGGACTTTCTGACATTCTTCTTTGCAGATTGTCTCAAGCTCTCTCAGGATGGATGGAAACCTTCAGTAGGCAGTCACTTTCAGGTTACTCCAGAGATGTGGAGTCAGGGGTCTGGCAGGGAAACTCAAGGAAAGGTGTCCCTATGCAACTCCTGTATTGTTTTGGCTGCATGCTGTGGCACCTGGACGAGGTTCATGCCCGGCCGGGATGCCCAGGAAGACAGGAGGAGGGCTCATTCCTCCTCCAGACCGCGAGGGGTCGTCCGCCCTGGTTGTATTGGGTGCCACGGGTACAGGGCTTGGAAGCCCAACCCTGTAGGGGCCCGTGGTCACCGCCAGGGGGCATCTCCCTGCCTGAAGGACCCTGGACCCCAGTACTTCTGCCACACCAGGAAGTGCTGGGGGGAAGAAGAGAGGGAACACCCGGAGTGCTTCCGGGAGGACAGCCGGCATTTCCGCCACACTGGGGCGTGTCCGTGGGATTGCCGGTGCACACCTGGAACACATCCTGGTACGGATAAAAGGGGCCGCCTCCCTTCGTTCGAGGCTGGAGTTGGGTGGAAGCAGGACAAGGTGCAGGAAAGAGAGAAGGAGGTGGTCCGAAGAGGCAGAGTGGTTGGCCTGGACTTTGGGGAAGATTGGGGTTTGTGGCACAATAATTGTGAATATTAGTAGTATAAATAAATGTGTGGTGGTGATTAAAACATGTCTGCCTGTCTGTGTCCGGGTCAAGTTCCACAATGCTTAGGGTCATTGTCATGTTTGAAGGGGGATCTGAGGTCCAGAGCTCTTTGAAGCAGATTTTTATTAAGCATATTATTGTATTTTGCTCCATTTAGCTTTCTCTCAACCCTGTCTAGTCTCCCAGTCCTTGCACTGAAAAACAATCCAGCTATGCTGCCAAAATCATGCTTCACTTTTGGAATGGTGTTGATTATGTGATGAGCAGTGCCTAGTTTGCCCCAGTCTTAGAGTCTATTAGGAGACTTTTTGCAATCTCCAAAGGAGGTTCTGTGTGTCATTTAGTAGGAAAAAGCTTCTGTCTGGTCACTGTATCATAAAGCCAGGATTGGTAGAATGTCTTAATGATGGTTTGTCCTTCTGGAAATTTGTTTCTTCCCTCTCCACATAGGTTCTCTTGAGCTTTGCCAGAGTGACCATTGGGTTCTTGGTTGCCTCTCTTACAATGGCTCACAATATATCACTTTGGCCAGGTGGCAAGCTCTAGGAAGAGGTGTGCTTGTTCCAAGCTTCTACCGTTTAACTATTATGAAAGCAACTATGCTTTTGGGAACTTTCAATATTTCTGTAGCCTTCCCCAGACTTGTGCCTTGACACAGTCCTGTCTCTAAGCTCTGTATGCAATTCCTTTCACCTCATGGCTTGTTTTTGGCTCTGATACACAGGCTTATGGGACCTTGTTCAGGTTATGTTCAGGTTTTCTTGATTTGTTGGTGTCCTGCTAGGTAGCCTACTGTACATTAAATACCCATTTCTGTTTTGTCCAGTAATTGGGAACCTTTTCAAAGCTCACATAACCAATTTCATGTGTTAAAACCCCTTCCCAGAAAGGAGTGGTTCTTTATCAAGCAATAGTTCTACAAGGGACTACACAACCCAGTAAAGTGCCAAAGAATGTTTAATTTTGCTGGTAAAATGTGCAGATTTGTTGCTCACTAGTACAAGCGATAAGGTGGATGGACTCCCCTTTTACATTATGAATTTTTAAAATCATGCATTGATAACAATTTCCCTTGAAGTAACTGATTCAAATGACCCTAATAATTTGCATTCAGTACACAAAAAATGTTATATTTGTATAAAAAAACATAGATAAACAAATTAAAAATTTCTAAATGAAGGAAACAAAATAAATTAAAATTAAGTGTAGAATCAGAACATGCCAAATCCCAAAGTCATAACAGTGCTACACAAGAGTCACTCCAAATTACTTTGCATTTTAATAGCGATCACCTCATGGCTGTTCTACACCAGTAGTGCGTAGGTCATACTGTAATATAAAACAAAAGAACCTGTTTGTTACAATTGACTTTGATAACACTTTCTTATAGTTTAGATTATTTGATTACAATATGTGGATAATCAAAATGTCAAACAACTTGAGAATAATATTTTCTATGTACCTTTTAAAGGGATCTTTATTTTTGTTGTATTCTGAAAATTACGTTGTTTATTTATGTTTGCAGCCATTGTTTCTATGATACAACCACTCATTGCTGAGGGTCAAAGTCTTGAAAGTTGCACCAGGGGTGCCATCGACATGAAGATATTTAAATCAGTGGGGCAGGATGTCCACATTTCTAGTCAAAATCTCAAAAGAAAAATCCAAAATTCTGTACAGTGTTTTGTTTGTGAGGTTTCTTGGCATTAAGAACTCCAGCTTAGCATTTCTTACAAGTAACATTCTTGAGTTTTGTTTCTATTTTAGTGCTTTTCTATCTGTCCTTTTGGTATTGACCTTGCCTGGGTCTTTGACTAATTTTATGTGTTCCTCTCCCAGTCCTTCAGATAAACATACACTTTGCAGTCATTTCACCGTGGAAACAAGTATTTGGGATTGTAGACATCATTACTTGTGTGCCATGTTGAGCACATCTTAAATGATTGTTGCTTATATTTTTTAAACCAGGTTTTCTGCAAAAGCATATTTTTTATACCTGTAACAGTGGACTGATGCACTGCAACGTGACCTTAATAGCCCCTGTGAAAGTCTTGATGAACCTGTCATGATAAACCTCCTGCTGCCATCTTAGATTTACATCTTGCGTCAAATGATACAGAGCTGCTTCTCTGTTTTTTCCACCATTGTGCACTGACCTCATGGTCAAGATGTCTCCTATAGCTAGCGTAGTACAATTCTGGATCAAACTGTTGTGCTAGAATTTTATCTTTACATGGCAGCATGTTTGTTCCACTGAATCACATCACAGCAAACTTAAAGGGCTTCTCCATTTTCCCTCTCCCTCAAAATAATAATATTTTACATTTACCTATTGTAACAGCATTTCTGGAAGCTTGCCACTACATAAACATAGTCAAATGAGTTTGAGGAGAGATGACATTTACTGAGGGTCAAGCGATGCAAATTATTTTTAAATTGGACATTTTTGTATGAATTATTTGTTCACCTCCATTTCTTTTCACAGTGGTTTATTTCCATACTCAGGAGTCAGCAATTACAAGCCTGAATAAACAGTAGAACTTAAAAAAATAGTAATTAATTTAATTTCACTGGGCAACATGTTGCTACCGTATATACTGACGTATAAGTCGGGTCTTGAAACCCGAAAAATCAATCATAAAATCAGACCCCGACTTGTGCGCCCGTTAAAAAATGCGACACTTAATTTTTTTTTTTTACATTTTCTTGCTCCCTCCAATCTCGCACCAGTTTCTCAGACGCATCAAATTTTGTTGCAGCAGTGCAGTTACCAATTTCTTTTGCCACTTCAACGACTTTTACTCTAAAACCAGCTTCATATTTTCTTCTGATCAAACGCTCCATCATAGATAAGGGATACTCTTATGATAAAGGTGTATGAGGGTGTGAGATACAAAAAACACAAATCAATGCAAACGTCGCTTTGGAATACTGTAGTGAGAGAGGTTAAGAGCACATGCTGATACAGTGCAATGCCACACTCACATAGAAAAAAAGGCAGTGTACTCCGTGGTTACTGTCTCAGGTGGGTGATAGTATATCATAATCTCTTGGACTAATAGTGTGAGTTAATAAAATAATAATAAAATACTGGACATTATACTGTAAAATCAAGTTCCGACTTATACGCGGGAGAACTTATCCATGAATATATACGGTATTTAGGCTCCAAGGGGATAGCAGGACATGCATTTAGATGCCATAGAGCACAGGTGTCAAACTCAGATCATGGAAGGTCACAGTGGCTGGCCATGAACTAGGAAAGTGGCAGAATTAAAACCCACAGTCACTTAGGGCCTCCAGGATCTGAATTTGACATCCCTGCCATAGAAGGTGGTGGCTAGAGATGGGTGAGAAATGCCCCTGTTATATCATCTTTACCTGCATTAGAGAAAGATAACAATAGTACACAGTACAAAAAGCTAAGCTTCTGTCAGGTTGGTTATTTGTATTAGGTGTGCATATTAGGTTTGAGATCAATATTTTTGGTGATTTGGACTGGTTAAAGATTATTTATTTCTTTGTTACACCTAAACTGCATTGTGGTTTGGGGCTCTCCTTATAATGTGTTGCATGCACATTAGTGTTCATGTGAAGAATTCATACGTGTACAGGGTTAGTGCAGATCAGATCACGTTATAAATGTTGCCTTTCTAAGTCTATAGTGTGTAATGTGTTAAAGCTTGATTTGCATCTAAACAACTGTCAGCATTTGTACCTATTGTGATTCAAGGCAGGCATTTAAGAGATAAAGAAAGATAGAAAATCCAAGGTTCACAGTGCAACATGTAAAATGAATGGAGAATTTTACAAGTTGGAGAATTTGGAGATACCTTTGTTACCTGAATTTGCTAAATTATGATGTAAGGCTGGCCTCTCAAATCCTTTCACTACTGAAAATTAAAAAAATATATAGTCATCTCAAGCCATAAATCTCAAAATAGAGGACATTTGTAACTAATTTTAGCATGAAAGGAGCTGCAATCAACAGTGACCTTCCACTAAACAAGTTCATAAACAGGTTAAGTGGCTAAGCGTGATTTCATAAATGGCAGCTTCAAAAACTCCTGAGCCTATGAACACAACCGTTGTCCTGAAATCACAGCGACTGAAGGTTCAAGTGTTTCAGCAAATCATGATCGTTACTTCAGTTCTGATTGGTTGACTGTAAGATTTTCCAGTATCAAAAACTGAGATATTGTAATGTGTGACCTTATTTAATTTATATTGCACTCCAAAACTGAACACCAACTCGAATCTCCTCCCAAAATGTACTGTAACTCTGAATACAGGAAAGGGTCTGCTTCTGCTCACAAGCTCTTTTGCCTGCTAGTGGTGCACACTGATATTCCTCTTTCATGCTGTATTTTTGTAATGACACGTGCACACATAGGCAAGATAATCTATTGTGGATGTCAAATGTTATCACGTTATTACAGAGTAGCATGACACCACATTTATCTATCCATTATACACTTCATTTTGTCCACATTTATAGTCTTTTATTTGCGCTCATAACGGTAGAGAGATGCCAAAATCATGAGTCACCAGACTGAGCTAAAAGAACCGTCTTGTATTTGAAGAAAATGCAGTCACTTTGTATCAATTTATGAAAATGGTAACTTTTTAACTTTTAACTTTAAAGGCAATGCCTTTTCAAAGCACCTTGGATTTGTGAGACACAGAGGGTACAGTGCGAATCAATTTAGATTTAAGATAACTCTATTCCTACATTTTAGAACTGCTCATCTTGCTCTTCTGACAGAGGTTATAAATGAGTATATATTATATTTCATCTCTTTTTAATGGATTCATTATTCCTGACTAAAATATTTTCTGTAAATGTTTTTCCTGGGATCTGTCCCACAATGACTTTCATTGATTTGGTATGTTAATGCTGTACATGTCTAAGTTAATTTACATCTTTTTGTCCTCCCTCCATAAAGGGTCTCTCGGGTGTGCATTGCTGGATTACATCACTGCCTGCCTAATATAGAGGGTTATTAAAAAGAGAAATTATTATGCTATGCACATTACTGATGTGAGAAGCACTTGGTTCATTCCTGAAGAGGGGCTCCAGCAGACAGTTTTAAAAATAAAGAGACTGCTGCAGACTGAAGGGGCTGTAGGGAGAGAAGTTTTGCCTGCGTTATCCTTAAATGGTCCTCTGAAGCAGAAGACTTAGACACAAGTTGATTGCAAGGAATTTTGGGACATACTTCATATATAGGAGCACTACACACACCTCATCTTATCTGCTAAAGCTCAGTGGTTATGTTAAATTCATATAATGTCTTTAAGTTTGCCATTGGTTAACTGTGCATTTGGTCCGGCTAACAAAATAAATTTTGCAGTCAGAGCAGTGATTAGCATCCAGCAACAGAGCAGTGCTGTATAAAGTACCCAACAGCCATGCTTGAGCAAAAGTCTGAAAAACCTTTCTGAAAAGTGACTTAAATAAAAGAAAATTTGCTCATGAAAAAACTGCGCAGGTAGAAGTTTCAGTCTATCTGATACAGTTTGAGCATCCCTAATCCAAAATGCCAAAATCCAAAATGTTCCAAAATCTGAGACTTTTTGAACATCGACATGACACTGCAAGTGCAAAATTCCTATGGATTTGTGCATGAAAATATGTGTACCCCAAAAAGTGGATGTGATGAACATACTGAATGTGAAGGTTCAAAGTGGATTTTTGTATTCGGAGAAGGATAGGGGTGGGGGGGAGTGAATGATTTGATTTGAAAAGTTTCAGTCTGGTTTTCGCCCTGGCCATAGCACTGAAACAGCCCTGGTCAGGGTCACCAATGATCTTCTGATGACGGCAGATACTGGTTCACCTTCACTACTTATCCTCCTTGACCTGACAGCTGCTTTTGACACAATAGACCATAACATCCTTCTTCACCGCCTGCAATACACTATTGGACTCTCAGGAATTGTTCTAAATTGGTTTACATCATACCTGACTGGCAGAACTGAGCATGTTGCCCTTGGCAGCGCAAAGTCCCACACCCACAATGTCGCCTGTGGTGTTCCACAGGGCTCTGTGCTGGGCCCTATCCTTTTTACTATCTACATGCTCCCCCTTGGAACTGTCATTGGCAGACATGGTTTATCGTTCCATTGCTATGCCGATGACACTCAGCTTTACCTCAGGACTACTCCCACCTCCTCTACTGCTCCTCTGCCAACATCTACATTGTCTACCTGCCTGGAGGAGATAGAGGCTTGGATGAGGCTCAATTTTCTTCAGTTGAACAGATCCAAAACAGAAGCCATCTTAGTTGGTACATCACATCATCTTCGCTCTTCTACCATCACCAGTATTACTTTCTCTGGCCAAAATATTCCTCTTTCCACATCTGTTACTAATTTGGGTGTTAGAATGGACTCCCAACTTACTTTTGACACCCACATCAAATATCTCTGTAAGTCATCTTTTTACCATCTCAAGAACATCGCCAAACTCCGCCCATTACTCACCCTGGCAGATGCAGAGAAGCTCGTCCATGCCTTTGTCTCTTCCAGGCTGGATTACTGTAATGCACTTCTCATTGGGATTCCTGGCAAGAGTATCCAAAGACTCCAGTATATTCAGAACAGCGCTGCCAGGATCCTGATGAGGGTGCGAAAGTATGATCACATCACCCCAATCCTGAAAACCCTTCACTGGCTCCCTGTTTCATTCAGAATAGAGTACAAGGTCTCCCTTCTTACCCATCAGTGCATTTATGGACATGCCCCTCTTTATCTACAGGAACTCCTTACCCCCCATAACTCCTTACGTTCCCTCCGCTCTGTACTCACTAACACTCTTCAAGTCCCCAGAACTAAGCTCAGCAGCATGGGTGACAGGGCGTTTTCATCGGTGGCGCCGAGGCTGTGGAATGCCCTCCCTGATTACCTGAGAGCCCCACAGTCGACTGAGGCCTTTAAGCGAAACCTAAAAACTCATCTTTTTAGAAAGTCATTTTGTTAAAGTATTTTATAGACTCTTCTGTTCTTTTTTTTTTTTTTTATTTTATTATTCTATTTTTACTCTGTAGCACTTTGGGATTGCTAAAATATAAAGTGCAATATAAATAAAATTTATTATTATTATTATTAATGACACTTGATTGACAATATGATGTCCCACAAAGTATCAAGTGCTGCATGGAAATGACACATGATCAACGATTGTGTAATGTTGGGGTGGTGGATGGCGTAGGTGTGTTGTACCCCATGAAACATTGACTGCTTGCAAACAATGAAACACAGTGGACAAGTTTTATCCCCTGTGAAGTAACATGATAATACCTGCTTGGTATTTCAAAAGTGCCCAGCACCACTACTAAAATTTCAGGTAACTTGTTTGTTAATTGAATATCACTGCTAAGGAAAGCAGTTTTATTCTCACTAGGTGCTCTTATTGCAATATGAGTACAGTAAATTCCTCTGATTATGTTAAGAGACCAGACACTGCTGCAAATTGTCTTTTTATGTTGGCAATTTTTATGTTTACATAAACATGTTATATTTTATATATGTATACCCAAACCATGTGAAAACTGAATGTAGAACCTTGTAATTTTTTAATGGCTTCAAGCACAGTGGACATGATTGAGTGAAGGTTAGCAGAGGTATTCATGACCCGTAGGCCAGTGTCCTGAGAAGTGAAAACAGGTAGGCATTATAAACTGACAAAAAAAAGTTCTTCAGTGCAAATATGCAGCATTGGTACTCTTAAAATGGAATAGTCTGTATATCATATTCATCACTTTTGAGGTGTAATATGTTTGTCATGTCAACAAATGCTTTATTCAAGGCTTGGTGATATAAATTATTATATGTGCGAGTTGTTATTTAGCTGGTTTCACTGCATTTCCCTACTTCATCAAAGGGGTCCCCAAGATATCTTATTTTTTTATATGAAAATATTCCAAAATCCAGAAACATTTGAAATCCAAAATACTTCTGGTCCCAGGAACTTCGAATTAGTAATACTCAACTTGTATTAAGTGAACTTAAGTATCAACAGTACAAAAAATGTGGGATCTCTCCCTGTTTTATATATAGTCAAAAAAGTTGTTACAAACTTAAAATAAATCAGGCTACCTTATATTTTTCGTATGAGTTGCATTACAATCACATAAGTATAAGTCTACAACTTGATGCAGTGACATTCAGAGTGAGCGGACCTTAATGATTGTTTCCTAGTTCTCAGTGGGGTAGAGCCGTACAGGCTTCCCTGCTTTATGAAGGATAATCCATGCCTGATAAACACTTCGTAATGTGAATTTTTCTAATTAAATTACTATTCATTTCAGTGGATAACATTTCTAAGTGCTCCTTGTCCTTAAATGGTCTCCATTTTGGTAACGGGGCACTACTCCCCGAATATTTTAAACTCTACTTATATTAATTAGGTAATGTGAAATAATCATGAAATAAATTTGCTCATTTGTACAACACACCTGGTATTAGCACATGTCAACATCCATTAAAATCTGGTTCAGATTTGTATTTGTTTAATTTCTGTATGAATACCTACAGTATATTTCCTGAGTGAAGGGTGCTGGCCAAATGAGAGTGTATGTAAGTCTTGATCTTTTGGCAAACAGGTGACCTTTAATTGGTTGCTTTCAGATTTTTCTAGGGATGCAGCTTTCTGTGTCCCGGACACTCTTGCATTTATTGGCTGCAAGTTAGTGTTGTATTTTTTTTTTTTTTTTATCTAACGTGATTGGACAATCATTGACATATCATGTTGATGTCAATGGTTCACAGTTCATACCCGCCTTTAACGTTACGCAACTAAAGATGAGCAAGCACAACTTTAAGGAGATGGCAACTTCAAGTGTAATTTCAGAAATCAAAGGAATTTTGGTTATTTCTTTAATGAAGCACCCCTTCATAAATCATTCACTTCAAGAAAGAAAGAGAAGATAAAGGATTTTTGACCAAACCAACCTGACTTAAGAATTCAGCAGAAGGCCTGTGATCGAGGACCATCTTTTTTCAGCTTTTGTTATGACAAACAATAAGCCAACTACAGAAAGGACCAGTCTTTTTGTGTACATTATTTGCAAAGAGATCAGTTCCAGAGATTTTAAAATTCCAGAGTTTTTAATTCTGCTTTTAGGGTTATTTTATGTAAGTGATTACTTCTTCAAACCATGCACCAATGCATTGTTTAGCTGCCTTTTTTATTTTCAATATTATGTTCTAAAAAGAGATCTACTCTAGCATCTTAAAATGTGAACAAACTTGCGTGCCTTAGCAACTGGTTGAATGGAAAGAAAAATAATGATGACAGTGGCATTAAAGAATGTTACAGGTATTTTCAAAATATTGTGTTGTTATTTGTCATAATTTCGGCAATAAATGGAATTTTTGAAATCCTCTGAGAATTATTTCCAGTATATCATGATACTAACATTATTATAGTTGTTTTTATAGCTGACCTGATGATGTACTAACTGAACATGTTTACATAATTCATAGTGTACCGTAGTACTAAAAACCATCATGTATAATTACAAAACTTGCAAAGTCTCTGTCTTTTCTTTTTATACATCATGTGTTTTATTCTTTTAGTGTGTTTTAGTAATAGGCCTACCATTTGTTAAGGTCTTGCAGGTTAAGAAGGTTGAACTGAAGGAGAGCTTGAGAGAGAGAAAAACATTCACTTGACAGTGTTGTTCACCATAGGCTATTATTGGTGTCTATAGTTTGGTTGCTATCATGACAGTTAATTTTGTATACAAATACAGAAATACAGATGTATTTTATAACAGCTGGGTCTTTGAATTAATATGTGTACATCTTCCAACGTTGTATGTGTTACTGAACAGGGTTTTATTAGAGGATCCCCCTCGTTTGGCTGCTGATGGTCAAGTTCTATAAATGTCTTGTCTGGGTGAAATTGTATTCACCCACCTACTTTAATGTATAACCACCCACCAACACATTTCTGGCTATGCTACTGCTACTACTACTACTAATAAAAATTCTTTACATTTATATAGGCTTTTCTCAGTACTGAAAGTGCTCTGTGTAGGCAATGTTACAGTTTGCGTATGTGTTTTTCTTTTCTCCTGAGTTATGAAGTGCTGTTTCAGTTTGTCCCCCCAAAAACTGCGCCCCTGCCCAATTTTTTGTTTGTCAGCTGCCACTGGAAAAATGACAGAATTAATTTAATAATAACATTATTAAACATTATGCAGGGAGTAGAGTTGACGAAGGTGGATGAGTTTAAATACTTGGGATCAACAGTACAGAGTTATGAGGATTGTGGAAGAGAGGTGAAAAAGAGAGTGCAGGCAGGGTGGAATGGGTGGAGAAGAGAGTCAGGAGTAATTTATGACAGACGGGTATCAGCAAGAGTGAAAGGGAATGTCTAAAGGGTGGTTGTGAGGCCAGCTATGTTATATGGGTTGGAGAAGGTGGCACTGACCAGAAAGCAGGAGACAGAGCTGGAGGTAGCAGAGTTAAAGATGCTAAGATTCACACTGGGTGTGACGAGGATGGATAGGATTAGAAATGAGTACATTAGAGGGTCAGCTCAAGTTGGACGGTAGGGAGACTAAGTCAGAGAGGCGAGATTGCATTGGTTTGGACATGTGCAGAGGAGAGATGCTGGGTATATTGGAAGAAGGATGCTAAGGATAGAGCTGCCAGGGAAGAGGAAAAGAGGAAGGCCTAAGCGTAGGTTTATGGATGTGGTGAGAGAGGACATGCAGGTGATGGGTGAAACAGAACAAGATGCATAGGACAGAAAGATATGGAAGAAGATGATCCGCTGTGGCAACCCCTAACAGGAGCAGCTGAAAGAAGAAGAATAACATTAGTAATCAGAACAACCTCTAATAAGGCATTGTCCTTCATTAAGTAAAGTTTACCTAGTGTGGCCACCAGAGGGTGGGCCAGGTCCCCAAACCTGAGACAGACAGATACTAGGCACAAGTGCAACAACACACAGGCTTTATTTTACTGTGGGAAACGCTTCCCTTGTTTCCCACTTCCACAGCACAGCACAAAGCACAACTAAATACAGCACATAGCACTTCCTATCTCTGTCTCTTTTTGCCTCCACTCCTCCTCCAGCAAGCTTTGTCCTCCTCCTCTCAGCTTTGGCTCTCTGAGTAGTAGCAGGCAGCTCCTTTTAAGTGATCCCTGGAAGCTGTCCACAACACTAGACTTTATCACTTCTATCATTTTATTGGGATTTTCGGCTGTTTGACAATCTGTTTTGGAATTGTGATGCCCAGGACAAATGCAGGGAGATATGGGCTAAAAAATAAGAAATTGGAGTCAACCAGAGCCCGTAAACACACAAACCCACTCTACTGCAGCCTGCAGATGAAGTCCTGGTACAAGGTCAATTTCTTAACATCAAGCATCTATCATGGAGGCTCTGCGTCACCAACATCCAACCCTGTCCTTTTTCATGGCTGCAGCGATGTATACTACGTAGAAGATTGGGTGTTAGTGTTGAAAGTGCACATTATATTCTTGATTTACAAAAATGTTGGTAAAGCGGTTGTTCTCAAAGAAGGGAAAACCTGTATTTTTTTGCTGAGCATAGCATTGTGTGCCTTTGTATACGTTTTTTGTTTTCTGATTTAATATTGTAGTAACAAGTGTGTCTAGCAAAATATATCAAATTAAAAGTAGCCATTTGTGTTTGAAAATGTAGTCAAGTAAAAGTGAAAGTAGAGCAAAATGTTATTGTCAAGTAAAATGGAAACATTCTCAAAATATGCTTAAGTACAAGATTCAAACGAATTCAGAAGAAAATAGGACAAATACAAATTTATGCATCAGAAAACAGTACAGCAGATAAAAAGGATGCATTTTATGGGAATCAGCAGGCTTTAGAAAAATTGCAATCCAATGCCCAGGATACAATAGTAATGGAAGACTAGAATGCCCATAATTGGTAACCAGGTAATTGGGGACATGGAATAATGGGAGAACATGGCTTGGAAAGAGAGGTGAATGAGAGTAGGTGAAGAATACTGAACTAGTGTACCGTATAACAAATCAGATGCTAATTGAAATAACTTGGTTCAATTACAAAATGATTCAGAAAACAACTTATAAAATGGGAAAACTTGATCATAAACACATGATAGAAAGCATTAATTATACAAGAAGCATGAAATATGCAACATATGATTTCAAAGCAATCAAGGGAGCAGAGCTATTTACCAAAAACAGATTGATAATAACGGATTTAAGCATTCGGAAACCGTTATTGAATACTCATACATTAACTTTGGATCATTTGAATAAACACTCAAACACACAAATATAGATTATATAATTAACACAGGCAAGAAAGAAATTATAAATGCAGGCTCAGAATAGTATACATTAAAATTCAGTATTGACTCAGGATCTGATGTATGCAGACGATACATATAACATTCATGACAACAAGTGAGCAGCTACAAAGGAACTTAACAAAATGGAAAAGCAAGCTAAAGTCAAAAGGTGTGATAATGAATGTGGGGGAAAAATAAAATGATGAAACAACAAGGGAAGAACAAACAGAGAAATGGCAAATAAGAATACAGGTAGATGAAAGACATGCCAATATATGAATACCTGGGTGTTATAATAAGTGAGGATTAATGATAGATGAAGAAATTTGAACGGTATAAACAAGGCAAAGAAAGTGCATTATCAATTGAATAACACAGTAATAGGGAAGAAGAAAATAGGTAATGAAGCAAAGATACATCTATATAAAACCATATATGTACAAATTATATTATACATTGAGAAATCTTGGGCAATACTGGATAAACACACATCTAAAATAACAGCTATTGAAATTAAGAATTTAAGACAAGTGATAAGTACAACAAAAACATACAGAATAAGAAATGAATCAGTGAAAAACTGGAAAACATAAAAATAAAACAGCTATAGTGGTATGGGCAAATAGTAAGGATATAAATACATATAGTAAGAAACAAAGCATCCTGTAAGTGAAAATGTTAAGAAAAAAGGCCAAAGGGAAGATCTAGAAGGATAATGGGATGAAAATGTCAAAGAAGCAGATAGAAAGAGAGGGATAATCATGGAATAAATGAAGATCCTAGCAAAAGATAGGCAAGCATATAACTAATGGCTCAAGCCCTCAACACTGTAAGGTACAATGGGAGAATATTAAGTAAGTAAGTAAGTATGCTCAAGTACAGTAACAGACTATTCCACTTTGTTACTATACAACACTAATCATGGGTTTGAAGCCCAAAGCTCTCAAAATGTCAACATCCTCTACTGATTTAAGCATATCTAGTGTTTTTTCTCTGCTGAGTACCAAGATGAGTTGTAGGCACGGATGCATTGCTAACATACATTACTATAAATGATGCCCTTGGTCTTCATGACTCAGTCAACCAGCAACACCTTACTTAGTCCCTAAGCCACACTTCCTGCTTCGTGTTTGAAGAGACAGTACATTGTGTAGATTTTCTACATTGAGGGGTCCTCAAGTTTAGTCCTGGAGGCCTGCAGTAACTGCAGGTGTTTGTTCCAAATCAATTGCTTAATTTGAAGCCAATTACAGTATTGTTTGAGAAGCACATGTGTTCTTAATTTGAGTTAAGTTGCTTGTTAAGATTCCCAACTTCACTTTTTTAATTACTTCTTATTTTCTTAACCAGCTGCCAATTAACAAGGACGAAGGAGCCAGCAACTCACCATCTAACTTGCTCCCGTTTAGGCTTGTGAGTGTTCATCATGAAGCGTCTGCTTTAATAAAACATTTGGAAGGATGGATGCAATGAAACATGCAGAATTACTAATCTATTGCAGTCCACAAAACATTTGGATGATGTCCATTGTTAGGAAAAATCTGCAATGTAAGAATGACCAAATGTGGCTGAATAAAAACACCAGCCATAAAATGAAAGAAGTTCTATTGCTGGCAAGGATCAGATTCCAATTAAGCACTGGGTTGGACCAAAAACCAGTAGCTGCTGCGGCCCTCTAGGACTGAACTTGAGCATCCTTGGTCTGCAGTGAAGCAGCAATGTGTGATGGCGTTGGAAATATTTTTGTGGTTTACCCTGATGCAAAGCAAGCACTCTGTAGTTAATACTAGCTGAGTTACTCAGAATAGTACAAGGTCAGAAGGTGGAAATTTAAAAAGTAATTACAAATTATGTATTTACAGTATTACCTTTAAATTTGTTGAATTTAGTATTTCAGTTGGCAGTGAAGTGTAAAGCAGAATAATCATAAATCCTCACTTGAAACACTTTCTGGGTGAATGGGACAGCGGCAGTCCAATGCGAGATGCTGCACATAAAGCCTCAAATACAAGCAGCACTGGTTGTGTGCAATTCATTAAAATTCACATTATTAATTCTATTTTTATATTTTGTCCAGGAAAATCTCATTTGCATTTTTTAGAATTAACATTCATCCTTGAGATATATATATTTTATAATCAACGTACACAATAAAACATTTTCTTAAGTGTATGCTACAAAAAGAAATATACGTCCTTTTTCAGTGTCGTTTTTGATTTCCAGGGAAAAACGTCACACAACAAGACACAGTCAGAAATAATAAGCACCCTATATGTGAAATAACATATAACAAGCATCTTACTTTAAGGACCCTCCACGTATGCAAAGTTTCAGAGGCATGCTGTTATGCAGCCTGCGGCCGGCTGCCATCTCTGTTTGGTGTACACGTTCATAGGAGCCTTGATGTCTATAAGGCAAATGTCACATACTGTATATGACTTTCATGTAGCATCTGCAAGGATTTTGTTTTTGGTGTATTTTTCTTGTTTTATTTGGGAGTCAAGGTTGTCAAAAAACGGACCTGTTAAAGCACATTGAGGCATTCCTTATGTGATTTTGGGCTATACAAGAAATAAATTGTTGTTGTTTTTGCAATCATCCTCAGTGAATGATGCTTAAATCTAATTGCTAAACAACTAAACCTTTGTACCTTCCAAGGGCTGAATTTTTATACTAAACTATATCACAACTGTATATTATTAACATATTTTAAAGATCTCTAAAATTTAATTTTAAGGAACTCTACCTTGTGTTTTCAATTTAGGGCAACTAATTTGACAAACAAGCTAACATTTTGCCCATTTGAGGCTAAAATGTATGAAAAAGTTGCAAAAGGTAATTGCACTGCCATTTTGAAAAGCACTAATTAATGTTATCAGCTTTGCTGGGCACATTCTTTTTTTACTGTAATCGTAATTTATAGGCTTTCCCAAATGTTCAAATGAACAAATTATTTTTAGATTTAAAATGATAAATACACTCTGTGAATCAAACTAGTGCCATTTCATTCATTACGCAGATACTTGGCAGCTTTTTATAAATGATGGCTGTATTTCCTAGACATTGGACAAACTTTATTTCAAAATGTCTCAATAAATATTACTTTATGCTTGTCTGACACACAACCGCCCATGACAGAAGCAGCTTGATTGGAGATTTCTGGCACAGACTCACAGACAATGCTATAAATATGGATTCTCCTTTATCACATCCTGTTTAGATTATGGTCTTCTGTCTAACTCAGAGCTGCTCCAGTCACACTGTTATTCACCTTCAACCTATCAGTTTTAAAGTTATCCTCTGACATTGTAACGATGGGATACAATGGTTGACAATGGAACCCTGCTGATAAAAGAATAACTGAGTCCTGCCTGCCCCTGCATCAAGACACCATATAGACTATAATGTAATTGGGCTATCCTTGGGTTATTCCACAATTTTTCATGAAACTATTTATGTGCACTAGTGAGTGATGACTGTGGAGAGAATGTGGCAGCATCCAAGGTAACTTGACGTCCTGACAAAAATAGTAAGGAAAATGTTTGAGGTAGAGGGTGGGAATTAAAAAATACATTTTTGGTTGAAAGACGAGCGTGTTAACCACTACATTACAATCATAATCACTATGATAGCATTTCTCTATTGATAAATCATAGTGTAAAATTTCATGCCGCTCACTCTGACCTACTAAGTGGGGGCAACACCAAAATTATATGGCAAAAGCCTGACTTATGGTAAAAAGTACCTGTAAGTCAAATTCAAAATCTGTGGCTTGAAAAGCAAAGTGGTACATAAAGAACAAACAAACAAAGATAAATGGTGCATTAAAGATATTCAGATTTGTTCCACCAAGCCTGAGAATTTAAAGGTACAGAAGAAAATTGCAAATTCTGAGTGGACCTATTCTGACAAGGACTTCTTATGAAATTTGATATATACAGTGCCCTCCATAATGTTTGGGACAAAGATACATTTTTGCTTCCGCAGTTTAAAATTATACAAATTAAACAATTCAGATGTGATTAAAGTGCACATTGCAGACTTTCATTTAGGGTGTTGGCATACATTTCAGTCACACCATGTAGAAATGGCAACACTTTTTATACATGGCTCCCCCATTTCTGGGCACCAAAATGTTTAGGACATAGCAATGGTATGTATATTAAAGCAGTCATGTTTAAAACTCTGTTGCATATTTCTTGCATGCAATGACTGCTTGAAGTCTGAGATTCATAGATATCAACTGCTGCTGACTTTGGTGATACTCTGCCAAGCCTCTAATGCAACCATCTTCAGCTCCCTTTTGTTTCGGGGGTTGTCCCCTTAAATTTCCTCTTCAGCATATGGAAAGCATGCTCCATTGGATTTAAATTGGGTGACTGGCCTGGCCATTCAAGAATCTTCTAGTTGTTTGCTTTGAAAAACTCCTGTGTTGTAATGGAATCATTATCTTGTTGTAGGATGTTATTCCCCTGACACATGAAAAAATGTAGGTAATCTGTCTTTATTAAGAGATTTCAACCAAAATTGGTACTCTGGGTTGTAGATTACAAATGTGAAATTGTTTTTTCTGAAGTTCAAGATGGCAGATCCAATATAGCGGAACAGATTTTTAACTGACAGTGCTAACGGAGAATTTGTGTTAATTCCAAGCATTCCTATCATTCCCACTGATATGCCTCTTGATTTTAAACAACTGCAATATGCAGTCCAACTTGCATTTGCTATGACTATTGTGACGCATGAGTTACTGTCTTGCACCCCAAAACACAAGGCTGAGTCTCAGTACTTTAGCAAAACCAGCTTTATTTAACTCAAAACAGGAACAGCATGGTTATTTATTGTAGTGGGATTTACCACTCTCCTATACACATACACAGCAAACGGGCATATTTGAGGCCAGGTCAGTGGCCAAGTAATACTGTTTCCTGCATTTATAATGTTCCTTTCATCACCCATTGGTGACAGACACTTATAGCGCGACTGCGATCGGCTGGTATTTGTTTCCGTGGCGCTATGTTGCTGCACAGCGAACCTGTGGTTACCTCGGCAATGGACAAGCAGCCCTCTACAGATGCGGCAATCAAGCTTCAGAGTGTCATCCCATTGTGGGGGGGGGAGGGTCCCAAAAGAGTTCAGAAAATTCACACTATAAATAAGGCTCAAGGATAGTCACTCAGGGTAGCAGGCATTAACTCAGAAAGTCCATACTTTTCCCATGGACAACTATATTTTATTTGCTCTAGAGTGGGCATGCCAAAACTTTTATACATTTATGCACAGGAAAGGAAAATCAAAAATACTGTATATCACAAAGTATTAGATTAATTTATAAGCAATATTGCAATAGTAAATGTTTGTACTTAGCATAAAGAAAAAAATTATACATTATATAAATTTGTAAATTAAAATCACTGAATTTATTTCAATGGGCTACTGTTTTAGTTTTACATTTCCACAAATGCTGATGTTCTAGAAATAAGAAGCCCAGGCAAAGCTAGGTAGTTTAAAGCTATATATACAATACATATACAGTATATAGTATATATGTACACTGTATATATATATATATATATATATAAATAGTTCCTGCCTTACACCATTTGTATGATATGATTGCCTCCAGCTGCCCCAAAACACTTCTCTGGATAAGTGGGTTTGGAGGATGGCTGGATGGGTATGTATATGAGACATATACAGTATATATGCACTACATATCAACTATATAAAATATGTATATGTTTAAATATTGAATTGCTTAATTATTGCTAACTTTTTATATTAGATAGCTACTTTCAGCTCTTAAATTCTTTCCGTAGTATCAGGTCACCTACAGACAAACCAGATGTGACAGATCGAGTGCTGTGTGAGGAAAGCCAATGTGGGCTGACTAGTGGGTGGGCACATGAAAGAATATACAATATACAGGTACAATATGCAGTTGATGAAGAGCTATGAATATCTTTAATTACCCATAAACAAGTGAAAGTATTTTAGGTTGATCTTAGTCTTATGTTCCATTCGTGTATATTTAATTGCAAAGAATAGCTGAATAGCAAACTCCCAGAGGGCAAGTGGGTGAGAATAATTAAGATTCTCTGAGCAAACAGATCAGGTTCTAGTCTTCATTTTCAGTGCCAATCATTTTTCTTGCTTTACAGACAGGATACCACCCCATCCTGGTTATTATACAGCAGTAAGCCCTAAATCATAGTTTGTTGTTTTTTATATGGTGTAGCAAGCTATCAATTATATTAAAAACAGGCAAATAAAAATAAATAGTCATTGCAGTTTTATGTATCTTTTTCATGCTGCAGTTGATTTCAGTCACAGGCAGTATTTCTTTTACTTTCAAGATTTTATCACAAAGAAAAGCAGAAGCCTGGGCAGTTTGTGATGAAGTACTGGGTAAGAACAGAGAAAAAAATAAGCAAATACATTTGTGTGCTTAGGCTTCTTCATTATTACAACCAAAAGCTGCGTTATTTAGATCGTATTTAACAATTATTTCATGTTAATTATTTATTTTCAGTTTGGAGCATTTGTTATGTCATAAAAAATGCAGGTATCCACTTACATTCCACAAATACGTAAGTGTGGGTAACTGCTGATTTTGCATTCTGTATTGGCTCAGTGTGTGACTTTTGTTAGGTGGTGGATTGGCGTCCCTTCCGAGGAGGGTTATTACTTTGCCCTAATGCTGCCTGGATTGTCTTCACCTACCTGCATCTCTATGAAGGAAAATTGGGCTCCAAAACTGGACGGATAAAAGGGTAGTACACTGCAACTTATATAGAGTTTGTTAGCTTTAAATATTTATTATTTAAGAAACGCTCCTGTCAACTATATGATTACCTTTAATCAGGTGAGAATTGAACTGCTGACATGTTTATTTTTAGGTATATTGTGAAGGAGTTTTCTATGAAGGGAATTACATTTTGCATAGACTTTGTTTATTTGTGTGATGTGTACATTGCTGCAGGTTATTTATTTCACTATTGTCGCCGTGCTCTGAATTCACGGCCACAAAAATGCCACATATGTATGTATACAGTATATGTATGCCATATACTGTAAGAATAAAAAATATGTATTTGCTTACTGGAAACTGTTTATTTAGTAAAATGTCTTCTGCTTTGAAATGAGATACTAGAAAATACAAAATGGTCTCAAACAGCATGATCAGAATGGTTAATAGTAATGATACACACAGCTGGAACTGGCACCCTAGTGTGAACTATCATGGATTAGCCAGAAGAGAGCAAAATCTTGGTCTATGGCCAGGAGAAAAATCAAAATAGATAAAGAACAACTGTCATGAGGCATTTTGCAATTTGTAAATAAATCATGCATTGAATAAGACAAACAAGTAATAGCATGAAAACAATCAGAAAAGGAAGCTTAAGCTTTTTAAAGAGTCATTGTACAGCTTTGGTTTGCTCTGCTTCTCCACAATAATTGACAGGACTGACTGTCTGATGGCATCTAGACAATTATTAATATGTAAATTGTGCTTGTGTTTTGATTAAATGAAGTACGGAGCATTTTTTAATGCAGGCTTTCCCCTTTGCTTGCAAACCTCTCAAATATATACAACAAAAGTAAATTGAGTGAAACAGACCGCAGTTTTCAAAGGTGTAATGACAAATCCAATTTACAATTGCCATTCATGTCAGAAAGCCACCAGGAAGATAATGTAGCCTGAAAACACCACCCAGTGCTAAATGAAGAAAATTATGAACATGCCTGATTTTTTTTTTCTTGTGAAGGCAACGTGTAAAATAGTGCAAGTTGCATATTGGATTGTGTCTGAATTTTCTTAATCATCAAAATGACTTTATAAGAGTAAATAAAATCCTATCTATCTATCTATCTATCTATCTATCTATCTATCTATCTATCTATCTATCTATCTATCTATCTATCTATCTATCTATCTATCTATCTATCTATCTATCTATCTATCTATCTATCTATCTATCTATCTATCATATAGTGCCTTTCATATATGTCTGTGTTGTTGTCTACACTTCTAAAACTAGCACTATTAGCCATTTCCTGACTATCTGCAGTCTCAATTGTATTATTATTGGCTTGTTCAAATCATATATATTATAGTGGAAAGATAATGCAAACACAGGTTCAAGGGATGGGTCACTTTACATGCAGACTATTCTATTTAAAACAAAAGTTATCAGAAAGTTACAAAAACAATGGTTTTCAGCTATTGGCATCTTTCTCTGGGGATTAGCAGAGAACACCATGCTCTCTGTTAGGGTGGAAATGTAAATGACTAAGGGAGTAGGATGGAAGTTGCACCTGGCTTTGTTGACTTTGGGTCCATGTGGGAATAAAGAAAGAATTGCTAGTGACAGCACTCCCTCTCTCCATGTGTAAATAGTATTCACCATGTCAGATCCCTGAAGATGTCCTCTATACAGGTATATGTGACTATCTAATGTAGAATAAAACACTAAAGTCTGTGTGTCCAGTCCCTCAGAGCAATCTGATTGGTTAATTTGACTTTGGTGTGATTGGTCAGTTTGACTTGGGTAGCGCAGAAAAAGAAGAAGTGTGAGTGTGAGATGCATGAGAAAGATAAAAGGAGCATGCTGAGAGATTTGCCTTCAAAGACAGAAAGAAACAAACTGGACAGAAAACAAGAAAGGCGCCTTGAAAATAATGACAGAGACTGAGAAGCAGGCTTTATAGGAACACACTCAGGAAATGTGAGTGCAAGTGAAGAGACGTTCACACCTACACAAATATAGAGGAAAGGAGCTGAAAGTAGACATAATGCAAGAGATAGAAAAGATATATATATCATATATAAATGTCTACACGTGGAAGTGTGTGTGTCTGTCAGTCCGGCCTGGAAGTGCAAGGCTATAGCTTGAAGCTCAAAGAGCCAGTAAGGTGGCCCCAAGTTAACGAGTCGGAAGAAGAAAGAAATACGAGGCTACAGCATGAAAATGAAAGAAAGTGACTCCGTTGTCAAAATGAAACCACCAAAGAAAGACAAACTCACTTAGCCACTAATACACAAGTGAGGCGAGCACATCGGCAAAACAAAACCTCCGAGGAGAGAGAAACTTGCTTAGCCGCTGATAGACAAGGGGGGTGATCACGTCTGCAAAACGAAACTGCTGACTCTGCATTTCAATTTTTTTGTGATGATTTCAATAGTTTCTAGGAGCCCGGGCTTTTTACAGCACAGGCTTACACAGTTAGTGTATATACAGTATATACAGCTCCCCAAACACCTGACACAACAGACAGAGGCACAAGTCCCAGCGCAACAGAGGCTTTATTCAGAGTGGGAAAAGCTTTGTTTGTTTCCCACCTATGCAGCACAGTGCAATAAGCACCAAACCGCACACAGTCCTTTCTTCTCTTTTCACTCTCTCTCTTTCTTCCACTTCCACTCCTCCTTCAAGCTTCACTCACTTCCTCCTGTCCCAGGTGTCCCAAAGATCTCCTTCTGGGCGTACTTCTGGGTGTGGCAGCAGTCCTACTGAGGAGGGCTCAGACGTTCCCACACAGGCCCGACTAGTGTTGAGCTTCCATCCTCCCAACCCATGGCACTGTAACAAACCAGGCGGGCTGCACTCTGTCATCCTGGGAAAGGTATTGCCCCGTGCAAGCTTCTTCCCCTGGTCTTTCCCTTAAGAAGGTGTTCCGGCCGGGTAAGAGTCCTGGCTGTCCATTACAATATATATATATTTTTTTAAGATACAGCATCTTTTGCTTCCATCTCTTTAATTTTCTTTTCACTTTGAATGACCATTCATTTTATCTTTTTTTTTAAATTTTATTGAAATCATACAACATTCCTTACAAATAGATCAATTTTACAAGAATAGGATTGAAAACAAATCAACCACACCCCCCCCCCCCCCTCCCCCATTTTGTCTTTTTTTTCTTCTGTGGCACAGTAAGGCATTAAATGTACGATCTCATAAAAACGACCTGTTAGACACCTGCTTTCTCTGTTTGATTAGATAGGTTTAAACTTATGAGAGACAACGTAGAGTAGGGATGGGTGCTGAACAGCTTGTTGCTGTGAGTGTCTGTCAGTGAAAATGTGGACTTTTCCTGTTATTTGGCACTTTTTTGTCACATATGCTAAGGCTTCTTTGCAAGCAGGGCCTCAGGTTGTGCACCTGAGTCACCCGGATGGTAACAGAAGTCAGTTTCACTATTGGGTCTTACTTCAAAAATATTTTTCACCTGAAGTCTAAATCCAGCATTCATGTTCACATCTCCACCAAGGACCATACAGAAAGGGACCTGTCCTGATGAATAAAAGTTAAATTTCTTTATCCTGGGTAGGCTGTTTCATTATTATTTGTGTGGACAGGTGCTGCCTTAGTATTCTTATGACCTTCTCTGTTTTGGTTCATATTTGTGGGTGTAGGTCACTTCCAACAGAGGCCTCGATCTCCCTGAGCACCCTCTGTAACTCATTCCCTACCTGACTTGAAATCTGAATCCTTACTCTCTCAGCCATGTCACAGACTTGACACAAAACACAATCTAAAAACTTAGCTAAAGGAGACATTGTTAAACTGGATAACTACTGTTTCTGTTATTTGAAGATGGCAGTCGTCACTCTGCAATGATTGGCTTCTGTGTTTTAAAATTCAACACTCTTTTGAATGGGCGGCACGGTGGCGCAGTGGGTAGTGCTGCTGCCTTGCAGTTAGGAGACTTGGGTTCACTTCCCGGGTCCTCCCTGTGTGGAGTTTGCATGATCTCCCCGTGTCTGCATGGGTTTCCTCTAGGTGCTCCGGTTTCCTCCCATAATCCAAAGACATGCAGGTTAGGTGCATTGGCAATTCTAAATTGTCCCTTGTGGGTGTGTGTCCTGCGGTGGGCTGGTGCCCTGCCTAAGGTTTGTTTCCTGCCTTGTGCCCTGTGTTGGCTGGGATTGGCTCCAGCAGACCCCCTTGACCCTGTAGTTAGGATATATGGATGGATGGATCTGGTGTGATGGACATTTCCCACTGTACCACTGCACCCTAATCGGCTCACACTTTTGTGATTCTGGCCTAAAAAAACAACAATAAATCTTCACACTCCAAGTAAGGACTAGGGCCTAAAAAATCTCTAATGGGGGAAGAGAACTACCACAAAATCTGTGGCCTAAATAAACGCTAAACTATGAATTTATTTATTTTAATAAATGTAATAATGAAAAAAAAAGTCAAAATTTCCAAAGAAAGCAAAAATATAAAAAAAAGAACAATAAATCTGAATATTAAATAAGCAAAAGATATTGCAAAAATAACCAAACCCAAAAAGACTAGTGAGAGGTCCATAAAAGACAACGCTTCTTATGTTCTTATTCTGATTCTCTTTAATGGGTATTTTAACTTCCACTTGACATGTTACGTGAACTGTGCTCAGTTTGTTACTTTTGGATATTGGATACCAATAAAAGCCTTATTTTAAGCGTAGCATCCTCGATTTAGATAATAAATAACCAGGCTAAGAATTCATCCTGTTTGTTTTCAGCGACAAAAGTGTCCTGAATGTGCTCACCATTGAAATTTAATACTAGGATTGAGTGAATAAAGTATGTCTAGGCTGGCAAGACGATAGCAAATAGAAAAGATAGAAACACACAGACTTGAGAGTCAGCTGATGGAGCCTTTTATACGTTGGACACTCATCTTGGCTTCCAGCTCTTCTTCTCATGATTTTTATTATTCTGTTCTTCAGTTGCATCTGCCAGCATAAAGATTTTAATCTCTGTAAAGCTTTCTTGTATTTTCAGTTGACATTTAGTGTAAGTAGTGTTGTAGTGTAGGCCTAAGCACCATCTTGGGTTATTTTCCATGGAAAGTACAATACAGCTTTATATTATTTTAAAATAAAAAATGCAAAGAGGCTGGAAAGGCTTAATGGTAATACTTTCAAGTATGGGCTACATAGGTGTGTCAGTTACCTACTGCTCGATAATTAAACACTTCATTAGTGTTAATAAGGCTATGTTCACACTACAACATTTTTGAACTACTATTTTTTCTATTATTGTATTTTATTTCTGAGGTGGCAATGATAGATTGACCATCTAGCTCTATGAAGAGGATTACTTCTTTCTCTTTTGTGTATTGTATTTACCCCATTTTTTAACACCCATTGCATGCCCAACCTACCTGGAAGGAGGTCTCTCTCTGAAAAAGCAGACTCTAATCCTGCTCTGATTTCTCCGTACTTCTTTTGTGGTCCTTCCTTGATTCAACCCTGCTTACAACAACATTTTATTCCCTGATTGGTCATCCTTCACAAAAGAAAAACACATTCGAGTATAGCTGGCATAAAAGAGTTACTTTCCATGGTGCTTGTTGTGCTGCTCACCTGTATGCATGTAAATTGTGTTTTGTACAGTTTGAATGCTAAATACACATACAAAAGGCAAATAAGTTACCAGTCGGTACAGTTTTGCAATGAATCCTGTGGCATGGCGGAGTTACCGTCCCTTCAAAGATTTTTCTGCGAATGTGTGCATGCCCAGTGTAGACAGTGCAGGGTGGAGAAACTTTAGTAAACTTTGTAAAAATAGTGGTGTGGATGGAGATTTTTTGTTTGAAAATTCTGCTTTTAAATGAAAATGTTATAGTGTGGTGAAGGAGAAATGTTTTACATTAACAAATTTTTACTAAAGAGTAGACTCTTCAGCTCGAAGGTTGTACTCTGGAACTTAGCAAGATTAGGAGAATTATTTACTCAGGACAGACTGATGCAGCAAGAGAAGCACCATTAATTAACAGTTATATTATATTATATTATATTATATTATATTATATTATATTATATTATATTATATTATATTATATTTATTAACATAGGATGTCTAAGAATTATACATTTTCATGAGTTCAATATTGTCTCAATTCAACCTGAAATTTGTTTAAGGTAACTGTGCAGGGCTCCCTTGGTACCTTGGTATAAATAAAGGAACCTTCAAATCATCAAGAGCTATTTAATTAAAAGAAAATCTCCAACAGTGTACATAGCTTAAGGCTTGGAACAGGAGCTGCATATCGTACATGCAGTTGAGACTTACTGCTATGTAAGAAGAACTTATCTAAGGCTTTGTTATTTTACTTGGCAATAAATGTCTAATACAATAGCCCTCAAAGCCCCTATTGTGAGGTATAACTGGTATTATTAGGGTCACGCAGTAAGACAGCAGGGAGCTGAAAATGTGCACTCTATCATCTAGGCCACACTACCTACCAAAAAAGGTATTTTTCTATTGTATATGTATAATAAGTTCTATGAATTGCAGATTCAATGTATTGCAACTTTATTTCTTCTGTATTTTAGTGCCTGCTTTACTGATTACTGTGATAAAAAAGCCTATGCAGATGTCGAACTGCTGGAAAATACAGCCATATCCTGATACGTGACTGTTTTAACACTCATTTTCAGAAACATGCATAAAGATTTATATATATATATATATATATATATATATATATATATATATATATATATATATATATATATATATATATATATACAGTATATATTTTTTTTTTGGTTTTTTTGATGGATGCTAACTGAACAGTTGAAAGTGCTCATTAAAGCCTGACTCCTTCTAAAGCAAACCTTCTGCTTGAAAATTGACTCGTGATTGAGACAACACAGGCATTACATAAGAATTCTGGGTGACCTGTGTGATCTTTAGATTTGCAAGCGAATGGCAGCTGAAGTGATTTGTCACCAACAGTGTAGTCACTGCAATTATATTAATCTGGATACTTGCCCTCTGTGCTGAATTTGTTTAAAATTTTTCTAGAGCTTGGAGGGGAATATCAAACTGTCAAGAACATGAATTTAAAAACTGCCCCCCTCAAGGACAGTTAGCACAACACAGTGGCACAGTAGATAACTTACACAATGGCTCTCGTCACATGGAGGTAGGCTGCAGGACTTTGGGCTACAAGCTAACCACTTAATGGCATTTCATAGTTGCAGATAAGTGGATGTTTTGGGCAAATGTTGAGTTGATGCACTGCTGCAAGCACTTGGGGTTCTGCTTCAATGACAAGCTGGATGGGTCTCGTAACACAGAGGAAGGAGGAAGGTCAAAGCAAACTCTTTTTTTCCTAGGAGACTTCTTTCCTTCTGTGTGGGTAATGACATCCTTTGCATGTTCTAAATGTCTATGACGATCAGTGTGATTTTCTAAGTTGTAGTTTGCTGGACCAATAATACTACTTCAAGAGAGGCCCACCAAATCAACAAGCTAATTAAAAAGGCAAGTGCAATTATGGGATGCACTTTGACCCATTTGAGATAGTAGTGGAGGAGAGAATGAAGAGAAAAGTGAAGGCCATTATGAACAATTGTGCAAAGTATCTCTCTGACTCACTGGAATTATTACTTTCAACCAACAAATCATTCAGCAGAAGTGTGTCAAGAAATGCTACTGAGGCTCCTTTATATCAACAGCAATACAACTGTATAATGCCTCACTGTGACTGCTCTTTTTAGAACATACATAAGAACATAAGAAACTTGACAAATGAGAGGAGACCATTCAGCACATTAAGCCTGTTTGTTTAGCTAATAGCTAAGCTGTCCCAATATCTCATCCAGATACTTCTTATATGTTTTCAAGCTTTCTGCTTCGACTACATGTTTTGGTAGTTTGTTCCATATTTATACAATGTTTTGCATAAAGAAGTACTTCCTGGCCTCAGTCTTAAATGTACTTCCCTTATACTGTATTTCCACTGATGGCCTCCAATGTGTGATTCACCCTTAAGTGATTGCAAAGATGCTTAGATTCACCTCGTCCGAAGATTGTGATTTATTCATTTTACTACAGAGACCCCAGGAACACACCAAGCATTCACATGACACACACACACAAACAGACACTGATAAAGAGGTTCAATGAATTGATAATTAGGATAGTAATAAAGAAAATAAAGTATGTATATTAAACAAATAAAGAAGACAAAAAAGACAATTATTAAATAAATAACATGTATGCAAAAGCCCCCCACCACCTGATTCCCTGCCAGCAATAATAATTTACAAGCACTACATACATAACGCTGAATGAAACAACAGACACTGCTCAGTAAACAATTAAGACTTACAATAAAGTCCAAAAACAGTCCAGTACATCAGAGGCAGATGACGATGGTGTGTGGAATGAAACCCCTGTAAACAGCCCTCTGAATGAAATGTAAAGTTTTGTCCTAGCAGGATCCAGTTGTAGCGTAAAGATTTGTATGTGATTGGGAGCGCTTTCCAGACAAAGACATATCCAGCCAAGATGAAATCACACAGACAAGCAGGCACAGGACAGCACATATATATACATTATAGACAGAAACTATAATTCATAGTGATTGTAGATGGAATCCAATAGTGTGTCATGCATAGAAACAAATATATACAGATCTCGATTCTCTCACCATCTTTTTGGCTCTTTTTTGAAGAGAGCACCTAATTCCAAGCAACCCCAGTCCTCCTGATGAAGCCCAATAGTGAAACACAACTGGGATTGCTGGGAGTAGTGCTGCTAGAACACTTAAGCTGAAAGAATTTTCTTGGATCCATATTATCAATGCTATTGAGGGTTTTGGTGAGTTTCTGGATTAGGTCATCACACAGTCTCCTCTGTTCAAGATTAATCAGGTTTAATTCTTGGAGTCTGTGAGAGTACAACATGTTCTTAAGCCCTGGGATGTACTTGGTTGCTCTCCTCCGCACAATTTCAAGTGCCTCTATGTCTTTTTTGGTGACCAGAACTGCTGACAATCTTCTGGGTGTGGTCTCACTAGTGTATTATGTAGCCTAAACATAAAGTGCCTCGATTTATAGTCAACAGTTTTTATGATATAACCTAACCTTTTATATGACAAATAAAGGAGGTTGCATCCTGTATGATACAGTCTCCCATCTTGTATTTATATTTGATGTTCCTTTTGCCCTTATGTAGCACTTTTCACTTTTCTACATTAAACTTCATTTTTCAAGTGTTTGCCCAATTCTGAAGGTTGTCCAGGACTTTTTGAATTGTTTTTGTTGCCTCTTCAGTGGCTGCCATTCCTCCAATTTTAGTGGCATCTGCAAATTTTGACTAATTTGCTAAGTATAGTATACTTAGCAAATTAGTCAAAATTTGCAGATGCCACTAAATTCATTTCAATTCATATAAATTAAAAGAAGTGATGGTTCAAGGACAGACAACCAGGAGACTCCACTGATGATCTCACTCCATATGGAGTGGAGCTTTAGCCAATCAAATGTTTTCTTTCTTGTTAGTTTTCTTTCTTGTGTGTATTTGTTTGTTATAATATTTATGTATTTACCTATTTATTGAGCTTCTGTAAAAATCCTTCGGGACAAATGCATTTTTATCTGTCAATTGTAGCGCAAAACCTTTATGCAACATTTTTTAGACTGTTATGTTTTCAGTTATAATGCCTTTTCTATAACTGCTTCAAGCAGGCCATTTTTTTATCTGTCAATTGTAGTGCAAAACCTTTATGCTACATTTTTTAGACTGTTATATTTTCAGTTATAATGCTTTATGTATAACTGCTTCAAGCAGGACAAATTCATTTTTGGTATGCATACCCTTAGCTAGACCCTGATGTGTGGATGAAGTATCAGGCATCTCTTTATATAACCTAATACAGGGTGATCCAATGTCCCATATATTAGATTAACATGTTATCAACTATATGGTAACTATACTATTTTATATGTATACACTATAAAGGAATTGCCTTCAAAGGACTGGTATCTTTGATAAATAAATTTCTTATGCGTATATCATGCTGGAATCTGATGAACCTTTTATTAAGAGAATTTTGGAGTAGAACTGTGGGCCAAGATTCTGCCCTGACACTATCTATCTATCTATCTATCTATCTATCTATCTATCTATCTATCTATCTATCTATCTATCTATCTATCTATCTATCTATCTATCTATCTATCTATCTAATGAAAAAGACATTTTTGCCTTAATCTTAACTTGTTTTTTAATATGTAGATTTATTTCTATTTTTCCTAATTAGCAGCCAAACAATAATAAGGTGTAAAGTGGGCCAATACATGACCAGCTAACCTGATCCTATTTGCACCCATGTGTCCATTGTACAACATCTGTTTCAATAAAATTAATGAAAGTGAAAAAGGGTGAAGGTCTAAGAAATTTACCCTACCCTCGTCCACAAAGCATTTTAACGATCCCCCCATAAAAAAACAATCAGTTTTAGAAATGTCTGGTATGACAGAATGAGAACACCATGAAGCCATGACATTTATTAATGTGTTTCATTAACAACAAGAATCGGCATCTAATTAAAAAAATGGTTGAGTCCACCAGCTGGTCATCTGTTGGCTTGCTTTGCATCTCAGTTTTATTTGGCTACTAGATAAGGAGAAAATAAACAATTAGGAGGTCAGTGTGTTTAAAAGCGAATCAATTAAAATTAAGTCAAAAGCGGTATATTAAATTAGCAGCAGTAACTGGTTACTAATTAAGAAAGTGGCTGCAGCAAAAAGCTGTAGCTTCGGTAGCCCTCCAGGACCTCAGTTTGACACCTCTGCTTCAGACAGTGTTACTGTATATTATACCAGGCGAAGTCTTGACAAATGTTCATGAAGGACATACTGGCACATATGGGAAGCTGGCAACTACTGTATATATCACTGGGATTTTCCGAGAACATTTAAGTTGTTCCTAGCCGGGCTGAATAGCCCAAATATAGCTTAACATCTGTAGGTACAGGATACACATGTACGTTCACTACAATATGTACAATAAAGCTGCAGCATAATATGGAGGTGTGGTGTTGCAGCAATATACTCACTCATCCATCTATACAAAGCCAGAGCCAATCCTAGGAGCATCCTGCACCGCATTGCATGTGGGTGGCACAGTGGCCAACTTCATTCTGGGCCCAGTCACACTCTGTTGGAGTTTTTAATGATCCATGAATGTCCACATGGGTTATTTTCCAGGCACTGCAGAATTCTTCCCTCATCCACAAACATATGCAGATTAATTAAATTGACCTTGTGTGGGTGAATTTGTCCTCATCCCATATTGGATTCTTCCTTGCTTTTAGCACTGCTTCTGGTTTCCTGTAACCCTGAAAGAAATAAACTATTTTGGAAAATAGACCAATGTATGTTTTGCAGTTTTTGAGACACATGAATCAGAGTAAAGAAGAGCGGCAGCTCATGGGTTCTAAGTTCAGATCTCTGCAAGGATGCTGTCTCTAGTGGCATTTGAATATTTTTACTATGTTTTTTTTTATTTATTTCAGATTTTCTGCTTTCTTCGCACCTTCTAAGCACATCTAATTAATTCCACTTATCTGTGTTCTTATTTGGCCACTCATTCCTCTGGTTCCCTGTATGTTTGTATTTCTGTATGAATAGGCTTTGTTTCTTTTACAACTTCAAACAAGCTTGGACAAGAATGAAAGAAATCGAAGGAGTTTTTCATGTCAATTCATACTTTTTTTTTTACAATTATAAACCTGCCATATGTACAACTGTGTTATCCAGTTTAGTCACTGAAGGTGGAAACTTATCTTGGCTCTGGAGGGGGTCCCTTCTTACAAATGGTAAACTCACATTTTGTTTCCTATAGTGTAACAAATGAATAACTGATGCGATTTTAATATTTTGTCCAACTGTTCAGCTGCCTTTGTCAGGCACGCCACATATTGAAGGACCCAAGGGTGTATACTACATAAAAATGGCATGGTTTGGGTAATTTGCTCCGTGATTGTGACCCAGCTCTGTGTATTATAATCACAGGAATTCTGAATGGAGAAAGTTTTCTGTAGTTCCTTTGGCTTCTTCCCTCATGCACTTTTTAAGGCTATTTGGTAACTCTATAGTGCTTCAGTCAGATTGTATGTGAGGGTCTCTAGCAAGGGAAACATGTCATGTCCAAACCTTGAACCTGATGCTTTTACCTTTGCTCTGGCTCCCTGTGGCTCTGTACTGAATAGCTAAAATAAATGTCAGTTTGATGAACACATCTATGTTTTTTTATAAGATTTATTCAGTGCCATTCGAAGCCCATTTGTAGCCCTATTTGGAGGTGGGGTTGACAAACGTCACCCCTTCTTGTCCATAATGGGTAGTCGGTATTATTAGACTTCAACGACCCCCACAGTGTCTGGAGCAAGCACCCCTTCAATAGCACAAACAAATCCCCTTTGTACATAAACAACAGACTTTAAGGAGCGGGCACCTTGGTGTGTGGTGCGTGCATACTTTTACTTTCATAAATGATGGCAACAGGTAAAAACACCCACTCATTATCATTAGAGTTCAACAACCAGGAGTATCCTCCTCAGGTTTACTTTCAATAACGTATACTACTCATTATCATCATAGTTTGACAACTGGTGGGGGTCCCTCCTTGTTTTCCATAGCAGGTCCACAGCAGAAACACAAACATCAACCCTTTGTGTACATACCATGTATATTATTATCTTACTTCTACGACCCAGTGGGGATGTCATTCTTGGTGTCCGGAGTGTGCACCCTTTAACTTGTATAGCTGGTTCCCCTCAGATGATGGATTGACCAGCTCTGGATTTATTGCCTGGAATCCCATACCCTACTTCATTCTCCTATTGGTAGAATAAATCTCTTTATATTGTGAGGTTTTGTTGGTGTATAGTGATCAATGAAATAATTCATAAAAATTGAACTTGCAGTGTTTTCACAAAAAAATTTGGGTAACACTTTTGGTACTGCAAAAATGCATCTATTATTACTTATTTAGTGTTATGTAACAAGACCTTAAAAAAGGCTGCTTTTGGTGAGAATACGCTTACAAAGCATCAGTAAAGTGTTATTCATCTGTGCAATGTGGCCTACTAAAATAGCTTAATTTTGGAATGGCTCGAATTGGCTTAAATCAGAAGTATGTCTCTTGATATTGCAAACGTCATTTTAAGACCTGTAAATCTTTAAAATTCATAAGTAATTTATCACCTTATTAAATGCCATACTGCACAGAGATGAATGACAACTTTACTGATATTTTATAAGCATTATTAAGACTGAAAGAACCCTTTTGTTGCATAAGCGTACACAACAACATTTATTTATATAGCATGTTTTTATACAAATTATGTAGCTCAAAGTGCTTTACAAGATGAAAAAGGAAAAAAAGAAAAATATAAAAATAAGATTAGGCAATACTAAATAACAAAGAATAACGTAAGGTCCGATGGCCAAGGGGACAGAAAAAAAAGAAAAAAAAAAAAAATCCAGAGGGCTGGAAAAAAAAAAAAAAATTTGCAGGGGTTCGAAAGCCACGAGACCACCCAGTCACCACTGGGCATTCTACTGAACATAAATGATCTCAGTCAGTCCTCATGGTTTTCAGACTTTACGTGGAAGAAATAGATGATGGTCATGTGGACCTCTGGCCATCAATCCATCAATGTAGGAACTGCACGGTGTTTTGATCAGGTGGTGGTGGCGCAGATCGCCACCACAGAAAACCAGAAAAAGAACAGCATGGAAAGTAGGGGTTAGTATGGATCGCAGAGCCATGATAAAAATGATGATTAACTGCATATACATATATCATGGTTACATTAAAATGAAACTATGAGAAAGCCATATTAAAATAATGGGTTTTTAGCAGTTTTCTAAAATGCTTGACTGTATTAGCTTGGCAAATTTATATTGGTAAGCTATTCCAGATTTTAGGTGCATAACAGCAGAAGGCTGCCTCACCACTTCTTTTAAGTTTAGCTCTTGGAATTATAAGCAGACACTCATTTGAACATCTAAGGTTACGATTTGGAGTGTAAGGTGAAAGGCATTCCGAAATATAAGATGGAGCGAGATTATTTAAGGCTTTGTAAACCATAAGCAGCAGTAAATGATAAATGGATGTTTTTTTGTGCAGTACCAATGTTAAATGTTAAAATGTTACCAAAATTAGTAAAGTGAATTCCTGTCAAATCCGTGTCATTCACAAGAAGAAAGGCATTTAGTTCCTGTCTGGAAGTGTTTTCAGTGTTAATTCCACTTTTGTCTGCCTGTCTTTTAGTGTTTTCAAAAAGAACCCTAATGAAAAAAAAGTAATTACTAAAAGTGTGCATATCCCCAACTAGGATAAGTTTTAGCAGAGGTGGCCTTCTCTGCAGACTTATAGAAATACTTAACTTATAGAAATACAGAAACTTAATATGAGCCAGGATGTATAATATAACAACACCATAAATTACAAATGCTATTTAATGTTTTTAATGTAATTCACACATTTAGTACTCAGCAGTTCATTTTTGACCACTTTACAAGTCAGCCCCATAGAATACCCCTTTCAGGTTAAGGCTCACCCCTTGTTCGTGTACCCTATGACAGACTGGTGCCTCATTCAAGGCTGATTCTTGTCTTGTGCCCAAGGTCAGTGAGATGGGCACTGGGTGGTTTATAGAGTTGACAGAGTGTGAAAGGAAAACAAGAGCACCCGATTTCTTTCTTTGCGGGTATTCACAAAGTGTACTGCTGTTGCCTATGCTCAGTTCCAAAGATAATTACACTAACTACCGAAAGGCAACTGGTAGTATTGTAGGACATTCATTGTGTTTTTATTAGGTGTTAAAATGTGTCACAGAGATAAAACAGAATAATGTAAAGAAATACTTCAGAGAGGAACTGACGGCTTTGAACATGAAGTCTCTGTCTGAATTTTTCATGTAGCCTTTGCCACCAATTTATGGTCGAACTATACAAAAGAGTTTACTGCGTAATGGTGGAATCAGCCTAACAATTGGGCTTGATAATAAGTGTATCTTTATATTTTATATTTCCTATTAACAGAATTTGTTAAGAGCAATTGTTGGCTTTTTCACTGTACTTTATACTTTGATCGTGGAACAGGGGAATTAATTAACAGGATTTGTTCACTTTACTGCTCCAATCTCTGTTTCTTTCTTTCATTCTTTGTTTTCCAAAAAGAGCTGAAATCGTGGGAAGCAGAACACTGGGCAGCCTTCATATGTAATTTATGATGTACTCTGTCTGAGTACATAGAGTTTAGGTCAGGCAGTCTAAAATGTTTACAAAAGTTTCCCAAATAATTTGAGTATTTTTTTTTTCATTTTTTAATTAAAGACTAATACAACTTAATAGAAATTTAACTTCTAAATCTATAAATACAAAATGCAAAAGTCTGTTTGTCACACAATAACTTACAAACCACCAGGTCTTGATCCTTCATCTTGATCTTAATTGAAAGATTATGCCATTATACACATAATTCAGTGGGGCTACCTTGGCTAAGTAATTGGGCTTGGGGGTCCTTGTTGCACCAAAAGGCAGCATGGCCACCAACATTCCCTCTAATTTTTATCCCGTGTGTGCAGAACACCTACGTGCCTGAGCAATAATACAAGGGAGCTGCGTGAGTTAAGAAACTGATTTGTTCAATTGTAACGTTTTTCACACACACACACACTGCTATTTGAGGCTAGATTAATTGACACCAAAATTTCAGATATTGACAGTTAACAAGTTACAACTTATACCGTTACAGTTTTTGACACCTATCCTTGTGCGTAAACCAATGCTGATAAACATGATTCAAATTGACTGTTTGTATGGAGTTTTGATACGACTTTATGCACATTAGCACGTCCAAATGTTCTGCACTGAGCCGGTTACGAGATTTTGTCTTGATGGCATTCAGGAGACTGAAACCGTGTTCACAATCGGCACTTGATGCTTGAAATGTTGCACAGATATCCACGAGGCAAGCCAGCATCACACATTCTTCTTCTTTGAGTACATATTGAACTATATCGGCAAATGTCCTTAGCAGCTTGATTTTGAGTTTTTCAGACAAGACAAATTCAAAATTGCGATACTGCATTATTACTGTGTTTGACAGCTCATTCAGCTCAGTTGACTGGGGAAGGAAATGATAGTACCTTTCAGCCAGCTTGGTGATTTCTGTTTCTCCATTATCAGTGCCTTCAAACAACCTCCAGTCTATCAATTAATTTTTTGGAAAGCGAGCCTCCATGTGCAAATAGATACATTGAGCAAACCGGACAATAGGTGCCACATTGACTTCCTTTTTGCCATTCATAAAGGCTTTTGCTTCCTCACTCCAGTGCTCGTTCTCACCCAAGTACTGAGCTCGCAACTTTAATATTCTGTCCTTCACAAACTGAAACGCTTCAACTGGTGTCAAGTTGCTTCGCTGTAATAATCTGATCAACTCAGCTGATCAACCACGTCGCTATATGTTATTAGCGCAGCTCGAATTTGCGAGTTGGCCACCTGCCTAATGCAGTATTTGCTGATTGGATCATTACATTGTTCGACCTGCTTCTTACAGCATTTGATCAAAACAGGAATATTTCTGATAAAAGCTTTTAGTGCAAAATGCCTAGAAAACTATCGCACTTCATTCTGTGGCCGAAATGAAACTGAGTCATTGTTTAGAAGTGCCGCCAGTTCTGTGAATTCTGGTGTTTCACCGATGACCTGCTAAACATTGTATACAACTGTTCGCAGTAGCGTCTCAATGTCCTGCATTAACTGAATGTGCTTGCAGGTGTCATCAATGGCGAGGTCTTCTCTGTGATCGACACAATGTTGTTCGAACAAGTGTGGAATCTCACAACGAAGTTGAGTGGCCACACCATTTGGTGCACAGCACTTGGCAACCACTGTGCGGCAATTTTTTACCGGCTTAGAGGGAACGTTGATGGACACGGTCCCTGGCTGACAGGAAAAGAACAGTGGCATGGGCATTTGGCATTGCTGACAGAAAAGAACTGTGCTGAGTTCTGCTGACAGTGAAGCACATTGCACAAACCGACTGACTGTTTTCATTGCAAACATAAATCATACACTCTGAGGGCAACAGAAAGTCATACAAAACCGAAGATTTGGAGGTGTGGGCTTCCTGCACCATGTTATTGGGAGTGGGAGGACAGTCATGTGACATAGCTGAGGCATGAGCATGTGCTATGACTATCAGGGAAAGAACTGCAGCGACATCTGATGGCAGTGAAGTACACTGCACAGGCCAACTGAACATATTTTAAACTAGGAAACTCTCAGACTTCTGGTCCTCAAAGACAGGTGGTGGCACTCTCAGCAGGGTGACCTGGGGTGCTGCGTTTCATGAGAAGTACCTGAACCGCCTTTCTTCAAGGACCAGAGGTCTGCGTGTTTCTTAGTTTGAAATAATATGCTTCTTACCGCCATGCAATAGAACATTTTATTTACCACCTTGTGTGCATTTGACCCTCAAATTGCCCTTATGTAGTCATATGCATTTTAAACAGTGGACTGTTTTCATTTCTTCTGATGGAGAGGGAATTGCTTTCAGGCATTCACAGTTAGTTAAAAACATATATGGTGACAATGCTCTTCATAAAGGTACTGGTAGTCCTTTGGCTTCACAAATCGCAGGTCTGAGAAAGACCACTCAGACCTCATTGATGTGCCTACCTGTGACAAACTGATAAAGGCTTTCACTCTGTTATTGCTTTATGGTGCTGAGAACTGACTATCACCAGAAAGCTTGCAACTAGGCTCTCATTATTCAAATAAAATACTGTATGTACAATATACTGATAACTTTGTATTACAAAATAGTGAAGAAAGAAATGTTTACAGTGGCACAGTAATGGAAAATAAATACTTGTGGTCAGATTTCCTCTCCCATTATGAAGCTGAGGGTGAAAGCCTTTTGTTGCAGGTAATCAACACGGATCAAACATTGGCCCGTGACTTTGGACTAGAATGGCAACTTCTTCTTAGATAAAGACCTTTGAAATTATCCTTTCAGGCACTACCATGAATGTTGATATGCCCTGTAATCAAAGTCAGATCTCTACATTCTGACTCTTAAAAGCTGCAAATTAGTAAAGGCATGTTTGAACTGAACAATGTTGTGGAACTCTTAATCATGACAACACATGATCAGAAACAAGTTTGAAAATGGAGTGGACTGTTCTTCAATATCCTCCTATATCCCAGCTCTTGCTTTCTCAGATTTCAACACCTCTGGAGCCCTTGAAGATGCCATTCTTGGGGAAGGGTTTGAAAGTGATGATGAGGTTACTGAAGAAGTGGGTGTGAGTGCAAGATTCAGGCTGGGGACCAATGCTCTTGTTTCTCATTGGCACAGGGCTGTTTAAGTTGACAGAGACCATGTGCTATATAAAATACAAAGCTGTCAAGTTATTCTATAAGCATGTTCAAGTAATTTTATAATAAATGACTAGAAATAAAAAAATTGTGTTACAAAAAATCTGGGTAACGTTCATAACAATTACTATGAAATTATGGGCACTACAGTGACATGACTATAGCACCTAGACTTTAATACACAAGTCCACCCGGCTAACACCTGCCTCTGCACCAATCTCTGGATGACCCTTAGTAAGTTTCTTGAACTGCATGCCCTCTAACCATAAAGATATATGGTATATCCATGAAAAAATTGAATCATCATAATCTTATAAATAAACTTGGCTGATTCTACAGTCAAAATGAAAGCTATTTACCTGTCTGTACAAATACAATGCAATACAATGCAGTTGTCCACTGTTATCAAAAAGGAATTTAAAATGAAGATGCTATAACTGAGTTCCAGAGTAACAGTTCACAATAGCATATTGATGTGAAATGTTTACTTGTGCATGCTGTTATGCTAATTACACCATAAATGTGCTCTAATGGCATCAGTTTAAGGGTGCAGTATGCAAGTTCTTTGTAATTATGCATCTGTTCATCCATCCATTTTCTAAAAATCACAGGGAGCCAATGCCTATCCAGGTAGCAGTCCATCACAAAGCACCCTCCGTAAACTACCCACACCAAAACTCAGTCACACTGAGCTAATTGACAGTCTCTTATATATGTGTCTAGTTGCTAGGGGCATAATTCATTCTTGGGTTATATGTGGCCCAACATCTGCAACAAAGGAAATAAGCTTGAAACTTGTCTGCTGGCTCATGGTCTCCCTCCAGCACTGAAAGGACAAAGTCTCCTAAACAGGCCCCTAGCTGCCTGCCTGGATACAGGGTGTGGTGTTGTGATTTCTAGCATATAAACTGATGCATATTTTGTATGCATTTATTTGTAAGCTAGACAAAGCAAACATAGGCCCTTTTCTATTCCAGCATAACTGTGCCCCAGTGCACAAAGCAAGGTCCATAAACTCATGTTTGGATGAGTTTTGGTGAGGAAGAACTTGACTGGCCTGCACAGTGCCCTGATAAACTGGAATGGAGATTGCGAGCCAGGTCCACTCGTCTAATATCAATGCCTGACCTCATAAATGCTCTATAGAATAAATGGGCACAAATTCCCACAGAAACAATCCATAATCTTGTGGAAAGCCTTCCAAGAAGAGTGGAAGCTGTTATAGTTGAAAAGGAGGGACCAACTTTATATTAAAGTCATTATATATATATATACTGTACAATTTTTGGGATGCCAACTGGGCTTCCTCATTGTATTCATCTCCAAATGAGGTTAAATGAACAAAAAACAGATAAGAAAAAGTGAATTTTGGGACTGCTCCCTGATCTGGGGTTTCTTAGTAGTAAATAATGGCTTTTGCTCTTGCAGAGCTCTGTCTTGCAGCTTACTCTGATCTTGAAAGATGCCTCTTCCTGGGACGCCTGGCTTTTATGACGATTATACCGGAAGGGGTGGTGTTGGATGCCCTCACTGAGTGGTTTCTTGGCCCTATGAGGTAAAAAGAAAAAGAAGACAATGTTAGCTGAAGCTGACCCTCTTGTATCAGCGGGTAATTGCATACCTTGACTAAGCCTTAGAAAGAATCTTATGACTCACATGCATAACAATATATCCTCTTTAATAAAATCCCTGTGTGTGTCCAGGTGTCCGTGTGTGTGTCTTCTGGTGAAGTGCGCATGCGTGGGGCATGGTGCGATGCGCAATATTACTGTCAGAGAAATTACAGGTGTTTTACGGAAATACAAACCAGTATTATTGCGAGAGGAACTTAAAGGTACACAATACAGTGACGCATATTACAGCCACATACAAGCCAGTATTATTGTCAGAGGAGATTAAAGGCATATTACGGACGTGCACGCCTGTATTACCGCCAGAGAAAATTAAAGGTATATTACGGACGTACAAGCCAGCGGACAAACAAGACAGTATTACTGTCACAGAAGATTAAAGACACACAATACACGGCGGCAGCCCACGAAGAACGGTCAGCTCAGCAAGTAAACATCAACAAAAGAAAGGCTGAAAGAAAGAAAAATACGACCAACAAAAAGAATGAGGTCAAAGTCCCTTGCCATTTAATATAGACTGTTCCTACTAATGTTTATGCACTACTGTTCTAGCGCCCGTTATTGTAACGGGCTTAATGACTAGTATATATATAATTAAATCTCTGAATGTCTATTTTTCTTACTACCTTCTGCCATTTGTGTCTCTGCACGTTTCTCCGTAGATGCTTCATTATACTTCAATGTGTCTAATGGCTGTACCTCCTTTATCCCAGGTAAACATCCATTCTGTCTTATTGCCAACAAATGTAAAATGGAATTTATATCACACTATTTAACACAAACCAGGAAGACCAAATGCTTTAAATGGCAGCTGTGGGCTGCATACGTTTTATACCAGTTGGCCCTACTTTGGACTTCAAACAGCTTTCTGAGTGTATCTACCCAAGCTCTTGTTTATTGCTTGCTCTTCAAGTGCTTCTGAGTCTATTGTACTGCTTTTCTCATACTTTGTTTAAATTTTAAATAGTTTCATATGTTGGCACTGTCTTTCCGAGCCTTCTGATGTAACAGATATACTGTATACTGGTTTTGTAAGCCACCTTGGGCAAATGTGTCTCCCAAATAATGTAGCAGATAGAATGATAAAGATGCTACGTAACATAGAATAAGAAAGATATATAAGTTGCTTAGACAGAATAAAAAGGTACTATATAAGAAGGACTAAAAAGATGGCCTAATATTATTATTATTAATAATAATAATAATAATAATAATAAATTGTATCTTACACTCAACCAGGTTTTACCTATTTGTTATTCCTTTTTGATTATTTAAATAAATACATAAGACATTTTTTTCCATTGGGAAGCCCTTTCCCTTGTTACCCACTATAGCCCAGTACGAACAGTACACAAGAATAAGGCACCAATATACAGTCAGTTTCCTCTCCTTGTCTCTCTCCTTCAGGTCAGTTCCTCCTCCACTCCTCCTTGCAAGCATTGCCCTCCGACTCCGGCTACTTCTGTGAGGTAGCTGGCTTCTTTTAAGGGGCACAGGTTGCTCATTATGGAGATCTGAAATTACTCCCAAGTGTAGCGGAGCCCAAAGTAGGGCTCTGCATCTCCCGTAGCTCCCGCAACTCCCCTTGGCGGCATTCCTGGAACCCAACAAGGCTGAACCGAGCAAGTCCCATATAGCCCTGTGGGACTCCAAGGGGCCATTACACCCCAGGGGGGTTGCCAAATATTGGTTTGGGGGAGATAGCACCCTTCATAAGTCATCTCCTCCTGTCTTTCTATTACGGAGATGTCCTGGCTGGATAATGGTGCCAGCCACCATCTGTCACATATGTTATATTAGAATTACTACTAGTAGTATTGTCACATGATCAACACACAGCACATTGTCAGCTAGCCTCACATAACAGGCCAGTATACAGCTGTTACCCATAATTATCGACTAGATTATCCCAAGTTAGAATACAATACTGAGTATGAAGCAACTGACCCTGGCAGAGTTTGCACCCAGAAAACTACACATCTGCACTAAAAGATGAAACACATGGAGACTTAAAAACTGCGTGACTCAGAAACTGGATTAGGCCAGTTTGGAAAGAGGAATGAAAGGATTTGAATCAGAAATGATGACTTATTTCAAGTATGTTTGGTTATTTAATTTACGATTACATTAATGAATAATATACAATGAATTTCACATACATTTGTAAATTCTACCATGACAATGACATTTTTCAAATTAGGGACTAAATGCACAGATGAGAAAAAGCATGTGAATAATATAAACTTAGTCAATATGGCTTTAAAAAATGTGAAGTTGACCATTAAGATATGTACAGTCCAGCCACATCCTCCAGTCACTGCCTGAATCACAGAGCACTCAAGCAGAGAGCAGACTAGCAGCTTACAGCACAGTGATGCCAGTGACAAGTCAGAAATAAGCTTGCAATTTTATGAGTATCCAAGAGTCAATAATGCTCAGACTACTGGGGATTAATGATATATGCTGCATTGGTTTTCCAACAAGACACCTAAGCAAATGAAAACACAAGCCAAACACCTGAACTGAATGTTTTTGGTGTAAACTTTACATTGAGCACAATATCAGCACAGCAACAAAATCCAGTCAGCACCATCCCGTCATATTCCCTTTTGCAAGTGCTACTGTCTTTGTGGATGATTGTTGTCCAGCACAAATGACATTGAGAGATGGAGAACACTGCAGACAGGGTGAGTCACTGATAATGTGAGTTTTTGGTGAATGTAGATAAGTGATTTTAGCAGCTTCAGAAATTTGAGATGCGGCAGTCAATGTGCAGAGTCAGAGGGCAGAGAATGATCAGAAATTCAAAGGAGATTTATCCGACAAAAGTAAGAGTGTCATCAAAATCAGGCAGTATGTGAAAAGTACAGTGCTGAAGAAGCAGGATAAGAATCATAGAACAGGGAGAGGCCCAGAAAACTCTGAAACACCAGTAAACGGAACATAATAGACACGTGAAGGACTCAACAAAGACACCAAGACTGAACATTTAGGAATAGGTTTGTTCTGAATAACTGAACCTGATAAATGAGGGCAAGGCATAGTGACACCGAGGTTAGTACTCACAACTCTAATTCTTGTTTGAACTACTATCTGCGTGAGATTTGCATGTTTCTCCTTTGTGAGTTTTTCCTCTCCTGTTTTACATCAACATCCACACATGTTAGGTTATTTGGCAACTGATAGTTAGGTTCACATAACTGATTATGGGTGTTGAGTGTGAGTATGTCCTATAATGGGCTAACTTTCCTTCCAGTGTTGGTTCCTGCATATGCTCAAAGCTGCCCAGTCAGTTTCCAGCTGAGATGAATAAGCAGTCACTGACAATAGATATATGGATGATGTTTAATGTTGTCAAGAATCCTAACAATAAGGGTATGGCAAGGCCAAGTAGTATGTGACAGTAGAGACAAGGAGTGGGGTCAATAAACCTGACATATACAGTGGATGCAGAAAGCATCCAGCCCCTTTCATTTTCTTTACATTTTGCAAGGTTGAAGCTTTGCATTAAAATTATTTCAATTCATTTTTTTCCCCACATCAAGCCACACTGAAAACAAAAAACAGGATTTTTAGAAATTTTGCCAAATTTATTAAAATTTTAAAACTGAAATATCCCATTGGCACAAGTATTCTGACCCTTTACTCCATTGTTTTCTAAACTATGGGTCTTGGGTTTCCACCTTGTGAGTGTTGTGACTCACCTTTGTGTTCAATGGGAAAGGGTCATGTACGGTTTGTGAAGAGTCTTGTGATGGGTTGCTGCAAGCAGTTTAAGCAATCGACATTACTCCACTATAAGTGTTGGCAGCAGTTCTTCCATAGAGACCACCCCATAAGTATGAGTGTCTGGGAGATCCCCATGATCTGACGGTTGTCATGGAATGGGTCTCAAAGACACTAAGAAGGATATGAATTGGTTATCAGAAAAAGCAGTTTAAGATACATTACTTTACTCATTACCTAATTTAAGCTGCTTTGGAAATGATTATAGCCTAGTGTATTCTTGGGTATGAGGTGACAAGCGCACTTGGATTTGTTTTATTTCTGCCGTTCTTCTCTGCAGATCCATTAAAGCTCTACCAGGTTGGATGGAAGCCATCAGTAACAGCAAATTTCAGATCTCTCCAGAGATGTTCAATTGGGTTCAAGTCCTGGATTTTACTGAAAAGAGGCTTCTGTCAGGCTACTCTGTAGTAAAGCCCAGATTGGTGGAGTGTTGCAATGACGCTTGTCCTTCTCTGGACATTTCTCTCATATCCTCATTGATTCAATGGAGCTCAGCATGAGTGACTATCGGGTTCTTAGTCATTTCTCTTACCAAGGTCACACAATTGCTCGCTTTTGTGGCCAGCTGTAAAAAGAGCTATGGTTGTTCGTAAATTTTTCCATTTTAGAATTACAAAGCAACTCTGCTCTTGGGAATCTTCAATGCTGCTAGTTTTTTTTTTTTTTTGTAGCCTTTGCATGATTTTTACCTTGACATAACACAATCCTATCTATAAGCTCTGCAGGCAGTTCCTTTGACCCCAGAGGCTGCCCAAGGCCTAAGAGAACTAAGCAGCTGCATAGGGCCCCTTGGGTCCCAGGCAGCCCCATCTGATCCTCCTGCCATGCAAAATGGGAAAGATGGTGAGGGGAATGATGACAAGACTAGATGGGCATGCTCTTTAATTGTGTTGAACACTCCCAGTGGGTGCTCTTCTATCATGCTGATCCCTTTAAGGGAAACTCCAAAGTTCCTCCCCCCATCCTTGATCATACTGATTACTCCAAGGGGGATCCCCCCACTTTTTGCAACTTTTTAACAAGGGGCCTTCTATGCATATTTAGCTTATGGCCTACCAACTACTGTATACAACCAACACTGTGTGACCACATGACTTGGTGTTTGCTCTTATACCCATTGTCAACTGTGGGACCTTTTATAGACAGGTCTGGGCCTTTTCTAATCACGCTCAATTAACTCAATTGATCACAGGTTGACACCCAATAAGGTGTAGAAGCAATAGAATGGGATGCATCTGATCTTTTCAAGCACTGTGGTGACATCTCTTTTTTTGAGGATGCTTCTCTTTTGCAGGGTCTGGAGTTTGTTGTAACACAGTGAAAAATTAATAAACTCCAACCTAATTTTACAGGGCAGTATATTTCCTTCTGTTAAAGATGTACACTCAGCGCTTCAGCTAGCAATTTGGTCAGGGGACATTTTCATACAACAGTATTGTTTTTATCATTACAAAATAATAATGCAAAAAATGAGTTATATATTATCTGTAAAATGACATACATATAAAGTACCTAATGTATATGCTGCCTTTGAAAATTGCAAAAAATATTTTAATTTTAAGATTTCTCCAAACTGTTGCACTACAAGCCTCTAAGAATGAAACAGTACATGCAAGTTATTAAGATGTCAGCCACAGGTACATTGACTGTTAAATGTCTCTTATGTTTGCATCTCTCATCTTTAGTTATAAAGAACAGGCACCTTTTAGCTTACAGGACAGAGTTTGAAACTGCCAATGTACTTGGAGAAATGTGAAAAATGAGCTATACAACCAAGTTTAATTTTGCATTCAATTTCGCAATTGCAGAACTCAGGAAAAGTAGTTTCTTGGGGAGGTTAAAAAGAAATGCTGAAGAATTTATACTTTTTATTAGTAACTTTAATAGTCTTAATTTTTTTTCTAAAATTAATTATATATTTATTATTATAACAATCATAATATGATAATCATTATAAACAATTATTTATTTAGTCATTTAGCCTGTTGTTACAAGGATGCACTACATTGTGGGAGTATTGTATTATATGGTTTGTGTCTATTGACTCATGACCAGTAAGGCTCTATGGGGCACAAATATGCTTTGCATCAGGTGGCATTATTTAACAAATTGGACCTATATAGACATTAGGCATAAATTTAGCTTTTCATAAAACAATAGCCTAAAGATACATTAAAATGACTTCAGAAGAATAAAGTTTTTGTCCATGGTTGCTCTTCAATTAAACCAAAAGTACTTGAGCAAATATTCAAGAAGAATGAGAAAATGATGCTAACTTTGCTACAGAAATCTACTGTATCTGGTAATTGCCCCAAAAGTTTCTTCATTAATACTTAATATAATACTTAATAATAAACAGGTGACAACTGTTTTGAATCTGAGTTTTGGCATCACTAGATCCTTGAACTTTTTTCTAGACTGATTTGACTTATCTTTCTGGTGATTTATCTTTTTTATCATTCTGAAGGTGATGACAATGAGGTGTCATATTGGATTCTGCTTTGCACTGGAAATTGATACAGTATTTTGTTGGATTCTGATAGCTGTAGCCATACTGTGTATAGTAGTCATGTCCATTGCTAATCCTGTGATTGGACAGCCTCCTGATACTTGATATAATTCTATGACCCCTATTTAAGATGGTGGCTACATATCCTAACATTCTTTCTTTCAAATGGAGGACATAAAATCTATGAATCTCTATCATTCTCTTGCTAGATTTAGATTAAGCTAAAGGTGCTTCCAGGAAGGCTTTAAGTGTTACGACCTTTCCTTTGCTCTCTGGACTTTCATCTTGTTTTATGTTACGGTTTCAATGCTTCTTTTCTTTTTTTCTATCTGTGTATGGACCTTTTGCTTAGCCCTAACTTAGGTTTTGCTTTATCCTTCATGGTTCTTTCATCTCTTAGTCCTTTTCTTATTTATAAACCCTCAGGACATCGTCTCACACGTATATAATAATGTCAGTCTCTCGTTTACAAGTGACTAGAAAAATTAAATAACATTATCCTGACTTCGTTACCGGTTTTGTCCCAGTGGGAGTAGGCTCTGCAAAGAATGTAAATCAGAGAATCCTCCACACCTAAAGGTGTCTGATAGATTTATAACATACATATAAAATATATAACAAGTTTATAACATGAATTATAAGTATATAACAGTGGCATAGAACAAGTTTAGTGAGAGCCTCCAAACCACCTGCTGCTCGTGAAAATCTTTTGGGTATTAACTGCGTGAACTGAAACAGCAACACCTCAAGTTTAGAACTGAATGACTCTTAAGTAAAAAGAGACAAGCCATGATAGACAGCATGGAAAGGACACACGGACTGACTACACACACTGCACAACTTGAACTGCACAGTGTAAATCTGGTAACAGTGCAAAATATCATACTGCCAGGTGTTTGCTGATTAATGCAAGGCCAGAAAACAACTGAAAAAAACAATTTTCTACATAAATGCCTGTTCTGTCCATACCAGGAAACAGGAGCATCATGCCATTATTTTCTTTTCTAGGAAGTAGAACAAGCACATGTAGGCTTCTTTGCCAACTCTTTCTAATTTAACATGATGCTCCTCAGAAACAGGTGAACATAAAAATGTAACGATATCTTGTGAATGAAAAATTCTTGATATTAATCTCCTTTCCTTTTTCAGATTACTGTGACTACCTTTAAGCGAGTGACTGACACTGCCACCCAACACCAAGACAGTTTCTTATACTGTAAGAGATAATCACATTAAGCATGTGATAGAAAATTGGAAAACATTTGATTAAGAAGACACAGCTGAGGGTTGTTACAGACATTTAAATAAGTTAAATTACTGATTACTTATTTCAAACATCACCTTACAAGGTTCTGACCCACTGGCCCTTGATGCAGAAGTGACACTGAATGAGAAAACATGAAACACACACTTCTCACTTTTTCTTACACTGCTGTGTGTCGCCATGAGTGTGAAAGTGCAGGAGTTACCTGTCTGCCTCTTTGGTGCTGCCACATATGCATTAAAAGAGAAAGGGAAATAGCATGATGGACTGTTCTTGTGTCAAACAAGAAAAAAAAAATGGCGTCACCAGTTTTCACTTTTGCATTCTTTGGCAACTCATGTTAAAGCTGAATTTAGGTATGTTTAATTTCTGTAAGTCTAGGTTCTAGCTTACTGCAATTAAGAAAATGAGCTAAATACACAAAATGACAGATCAGCATTCTAAGTGGTAAAGAATACCCCCAATTCATGAATTAGAATGCAATGTTTGTTCAGTTGTCTTCCAATGTGCCACAGAATGATTCAAATGGATGGCCTTTCCTGTCACCATGTCCACACCCAGCCGTGACTGAGTGGGCTGGTGTCACTGGGTTATCCTGCAGAAGCCATTAAAGACAAAACAATGGCTTTGCTCAGGAAGCTTTCAAACACAGCTTTACCATGCCCTGGGTTGCTTCCGCTGCCAGTGTGTTTAACACTGGCTAAACAATTCAATATGAGGCTAAAAAATGTACAGCTCTCTCTAAGAGGATAAACCAAGATTCTGTCAGCTTCAATGAACTGGTAGGGATGGAGGGGGAAGGCTGAAGCAAATTCTGAAATGTCACGTTGACAGGAAAAGTCAGTGATGGGACTGAAATATGGGCAGAGCATCCTGACATTGTTTACTGCTGGGCTTCGGGAGAGAAGGGTCTGCTATTTAGATTGGAATTGCTATTTACACTTTCACCTCTCCAAGATATGTTCCAAAATAAATTCTCTTCCTTGAAATACCTTGAATGGTAGTTTGTTTAACAAGCGATGCCAATGATTTTTTGTTTGTTTGTTGATTTCTGAGGAATTTTGATATTATAGGTATGCAGTGTGGGCTGATCATCTGCAACAGATGGAAAAACCTTAGGCTAATGGTACAGTAGACCCAAAAGTGATTGTCTGGGGGCTCCCCTGTCTGGAAAGTGCTCTGAAGAAAGATCAAGGGGCCAAGAAAGGAATCTTAAAATAAAGAGAGAATAAAACAGTAGCAATTTACAAATTAAAAAAATAAAATTGAAAATTCAAAGTAAATTTAAAACTGAAAAGCAAACTAAAAGAAAGGAAAATGTTCCTAAAAAAGAAACAATGGATTTCCACAGTTTTGGGGCATAGTAGCAAAAAATATTTACCAGCCATTCTTTACTTAACTGTTGGAACATTCGTTAGGTCAACATTAGCCTGAAATATATTTTGATAAAGGTTATGTGAAATATTCAGGTATTTATCCAACTGAAACTTTAAAAACAAGAAGGAGGACTTTAAAATCAACTCTTGAAGTAACAGGTAGCCAATGCAGTTCTGCCAGCACAGGAGTTACATTCTACTTTCTCTCTTTTTAGTTCTGGTCATGATTCCTGTAGCCAAATTTTGCCCTGATTTCAATCTATTGATCCATAAATAGCAATGGTATATATTGCATTGAACAGTCACTGAATGTTTGAGCGTCCGCCTTTAGCAATCTTAGTTTGATCTACTGATGTTATAGAGAGTGACACCTTTGTCTCTTTGTTAAAGCTTTTGCTAGAATCTTGATTGGTTGATAAGGAGATTAGTCTGTGTGACACATACTCTAATGAGGTGTTATTCTTCTTTGGAAGACATTAATTGACACCAAGGGTGTAATGTCTTTAGCAGTAAATTATTTTCTTTAAACATATCCGGAATTAATGAATCTAATTTAGCAGAGCTTTTTATAAAATTCTTGCTGGATATTGATCTGGAGCTGTGGCTTTCCTGTTTTGTAAGGAATTAATACCACCTTGAATTTCTGAAAGAATCTCTTTCTTTGCAGAGCGTATCGAGTCTGAGGGATTTCTGTTTATATCAAAGAAATCTCTGACATGACCTTTACTGTCACATATTCCCTAAATTATACAGTATTTTCATCAAGCGATTCTGTCTCAGTGTTTAGGTGCACAGCTTACTTTCTGAATAGATCATTTTTGGCAATGAAAAATGCAAAGATTTCTAGGTAAGGTCAGCATTTGAGTAGTAATACTTGATGACCAGGAGACGAGCTGCAAACTGATCAGACATGCAAGTGAAAAGTTCACTGAACTCTGTACATGCGCCAGTAAGCGTGAAATGTGGGATAAATAAGAAACATTAAGTCACACTAGCATTTTTACTTTGTCATTCAAATGGCTTGCCAGATGACTATACATTTTAAAGATTATTAAAAATTAATTTCTTCAGTGTAAGATACTGATAACAAGGTTGCTCATGTTGTGGCACCAACCTTATTGTTTTCATTTTATCTAGCAAATAGTGCTGTGCGATAAAAAGGGGTCTCCTGATTATGCTTTTGCTTTGTGACCTTCAAACTATTCCCAATGTTGATGTTTGTTTAAAAGAAATAAGTTATGTAAAGAACTCTTATTTTAAGACTGGTTCATATTCTATATTTGGTATATCCTGCTGTTTTCCTTATGTTGTTATGAGCTCCATCCATGATCCCCCCATTGTGTTTTTTAATGTTAACTTCATCCACTTGATTCTGAATTCTTCTTTGTGTCGTGGCCATTATAAGGATTCATCTTTTGATATAATTACATGGAACTCCTGAATGGTCTCAAGCTGTCTTCCCTAAATCACTATTTGCTGGGTCTAATAAACATTAATTATTACTCAATTACTTAGTAGTCAGGGGGAGTAATCACTTTAAGTTTAGTAGTAGTAGTAATAGTAGTACAGTGTACATTGACATGGCTTGTCAAGCAACTTGCAGCATGTTGCCACCCTCCACCGCCATAAATACTAAGACTTCATTTTAATCAGGTGTTACTCTGACATTCAGCCCTGTTTGCCGTGCAGCCTCCAGCATGTCTGGGGTCCACCTTTGTTTGCTTGTAGACCTTTTCTTTCTCTTTGAGCTTTGTTCATTTTTTTCTTTTTGCAATACAAGTAGATTGTGTTTATTTTAACAATTTGATTAAGGTCTTTCGTCTGCTCAGTTTAAGGTTAGTTAAGATTTTTGTGTTCTGTTAAATGTTTCTTTAGTTTTTGGGATTCCCTAGTTTAGTACATTTTGAGATTTTGTACAATATGTTTGTTTCTGGTAATTTCTCACTAAGTTAAATTAATTTCTTTTTGGGGTTATTTTTTGAGATAAAAAACTATTCAACGCCCAGTTTCCTTCTGTTCAGCACACTAATTCATTACTTTTGTGTTTTCATCTTTTGAAATTTCTCTTGCTTTTTAAATGTGTTAATTGATTAAAAATAATGAATTCATTTAAAAGTGAGGCTTGGCACAGCCTGCTTTGGGTTATGCACTTTTTCCGATCCTCACTCTAATCTTCCTCATTGTGATTAGGAATGTGAATGTGCACTTTGATCAGTAGGCTGACCATCCCAGGTTCGTTCCTGTCTTGTACCCAATGCTTCTAAGCCTGGTTGATCTTTCTACATACTGTATATTGAATAACAATGTTAAGAGAAGGATGGATCAATTAGAAAATTGTTTGTAAAGTCTCAGATTGATATATCATTAGAGACAACAGTCTGCCATTTAATGTGCTAAGTGTAATAAGCATCTTTGTTTCACAGCAGATGAATAATGTGAATAACCAGGGAGAAGCCTGATGAGATCTTTATCATATAGTTCAGCTGGAAGAGCAGCATATGTTCTTTCAGCAGCAGGTCAGCTGGTGTGGGAAGTTAAATCCTGATCTGTCTAAGTGTAACCGTCTGCCATGCTGCTCTTTTCTTTTCTTCACGTCAGGTAACAGAAAGCACAAAAAAAAAACATCAATTCCTTTGAACTTCTGGTGTTTTATTTCCTTGGCGTCTGCGAAAATAAAATGAAATACAATGTAACGGAGGTTCCTGTATGTGTTCTGGGGTGGGCACTCCTATTTTTAACCTTCCTTCAGCAAGCCAAATTCCCACCTACATGAAAACAGGAGGAGTCCCTGACACACTTGCCCTACCAATAACAGTTCCGACGTATGTTAAATAAACATTGAAAACAATGGGGCACAACAATTTTGGGGAAATATAAGTAAATATATACATTTATATAAAAATGCATTGAATTAACCCTGTTACACACAAATCATTGCCTTCTTATTTCAATAAATGAATGTCTCTCCACCATTTTAACTCAGAATTTACAAGTATGTGTAGTGATTTTTATTGATAAAATTAAAAAGGAGTAAAGTAAAAGGAAACCAATAATATCTGATTTTTGTTCTATGTAAAAACAAAAACACCCTGCTACTGGCACAAATATACCCCATGCAACTTGAGACAGCTAACTAAACTGAAATACAATAAAAGGAGTCACACACGTAGAGAAACATACCCATACCCCACACAGCAAAGTAAGGAATAAATGAAGAACGAAAGGTGCACAGGAGAAACTTCTTCACAGAACAAACCCCAACCAGCTCTTTACTAACTGAACAGCATGAAGCCCATTGTGCATAACAGAGCTGGAAGAATTGTTGATCTGAGATGTGGAAAGTTCAACGAAAAGTACGATTGTAACTGCAGTGGTAGCAGTCATTTAAAGCCTCTGCTGGGAGAGAGAAAGAGGAAATGAGGAAAGAGCAGAAAAGGACCAGGGGCCTCATGTATAGCACCATTGCGTAGAACTCACACTATGACATGGCATAAGCACAAAAGCGGGAATGTGCGTACGCACAGAAAAATCCAGATGCAAGAATCTGTGCGTACGCAAACTTTCACGTTATTCCGCTACATAAATCCCGATCAGCGTGAAAAGTAACGCATGTGCACGCGCCTTCTGTCCCACCCCAACTCCTCCCAGAATTATGCCTCTTTGAATATGCAAATCGATATAAATAGCCTTCTGTGAAAAGACACGGGGGAAAATATAAGAATTTCAGCGAATACCAAGTGGAGGTAAAGGAAAAACGTACTATGTGTTGGTTTAAACAGTGGTATAATCAACAAAAGAAAGTTGATCGAGTGACATAGTGTCGGAGAAACTCGAAAGGTCAAGTTCACAAAGTCGCACAGTGCCCGAAATAAAAAAGAAGTTGTCACATATCAAAGTCGGCGTGAAAAGGCGACTCGTAGCGGACCGTCTGAGTGTCATATGAAAGCTTATTAGGATACAGAGAAAAAAAATAGGCACACAGTGGGAAAAAAGCAGGAAATGTCAACTTTAATCTCGAAATTTCCACTTTAATCACGTAGTTTATTTTGTCATTAAAGTAGAACATCATAAACTTCATCTTAAAATCATTTATTTTACTAGTTTCTCAAATCCCATCGTAACTAAAGTAGGACATTAAATGCTTTGTTCTGTGTTTGATCTTCTATGTGCTCTATGTGTGTGAATCACTACGTGCTTCCGTTCTTTCTCTTTATCCGACAGGACACAGAATCCATTACATTCGTGATATTACAGCTCTCTGAATAATTAAAATACTGAGATGTATACGTGATATCTTTTTCATGATGATAGGAATGAAAGCATGTTATTAAACATGGGAACATGGTGGTGCAGTGATTGTTCATATCTCACGCAAGAGGCTTGCTGCGCCATGCGCAACCTTCGATGAAATAATTTATTACAGAAGTACTGTCTCTTTCAAACGTACTAACCTTCAATTCCTGTCCTTACTTTTCTTTCTCCAAATACCCAGTCGCCACACAATCAGCTCTGTAATAGACGTTAAGCCATCTGTAAGCTTAGAACACCGATTCTATCTTCGTAGTACATGTTTAATTATTCTATCCGTCTATCCTTCCAGTGTCGCGTCAGCACCAGCAATAATACAGCGCAAGGCAGGAGCTATCTGTGAACTACCTAGTGCTTTGGCACCGTGTCCTCACATGTTTAATTATTAGCAATACAGATTATTTAAATGAAGTTTTATCTGTATACTATAAGCAACATATTTTGCTGCATTTCATCTTAAAAATGATATCGTCATCATGCGCACTTTATGAAGTGGTGCAGGTTGTGCAATATTATAACTGTAGTGCAAGTTTACAGTGGGGTAATTGTACTTATAAGTACAAGCAGTTCTACAAGGAGCACTTGATTGAGTGCGTTTATAGTTCTTGGGATGAAACTGTTTCTGAAACGCGAGGTCCATACAGGAAAGGCTTTGATGTGTTTTTGCCGTGGCTGAGGTAGTGTGTGATTGAAACTGTATACCGATAATTCTCTTTCCGATCAGCTGCTGCTGTGATTCCCCACTCAGTTACAGTGATATAAATACTCCGAGTGGTGCAGTGAGAGTAATATGGAAAAAGATGATCCGCTGTGGCAACCCTTAACAGGAGCAGCTGAAAGAAGAACAAGATGCAGTGAGAGTAACAACGCTAAAGCAGTTATGGTATTTGGAATACTATGGCTATTCCCTGGACCATTATATTGCTGCAGGTTAATTACAATCAGATGCATTACACTAATAAACAATATGCAGTTAATTTCAGTGTATTTATAAAGCCGCGTCAGGAATGTGGGTCTAAGAAAGAAAGGGTAACCACACAGGAACAGTAGCACTGCTTTGACGCTGGGTGCCGCCAGTCTGCAAAACCGAGCGGAGAAATTGCGTACGCCAGGGTATTAGGTACTGTGGAAATGTGTGTAGCTTTATGCCAAGTTTAGGTTTTATACATTGCGATTTGAGCGTGGAAATGTTTGTATGCAACATTTCTTTGCGTACGCACCGTTTATACATGAGGCCCCAGGAGGAGAATTTGAGGGGACAAAAGAACTGGAAGAATAAGAATAATGTGGAGAGATTCAGCCGCACAACGGCAGAGAGATACAGCCAGGAAATGTTCTCAGAAAATGGTGGGGGGAAGATGCCAGGAACTTTAACAGGGCAAAGTTGACATAGGGCATCTAGTTCTTATCCCACTAGATGACTTCTCTGCGGGGAAGGGTACAGCGTATGGACAAATGTGTGCTGGTGATTGGGATTAGGATCGATTTTTGTTATTTAGAAGGATGGTTTGCGAGCACAAAGCAGAGGATGGGGAAATGACTGTTATTCAATTAGACGAGATTAGGAAAGTTTTGAGGCAAGCTTTGCAGAGGAAGAAGTTGTTGCCAGACACTTTGAATTGAGGAGAAAGGGATGAAGCCAATGAGTACAGGGGATATACTGGAAAAGAGGAAAAGAGAGGGCCTGTAAATGTCCTAAGCACAGACCTCAGCAGCAAATAGAAAACGTAGTAAGTGAAAGGGCTATAATGCCTAGATTGAAGAGAGGGGAACATTTCCAGCCCTGACTCATTAAATATATCTCCTAGCACAGATATACCAGACTGAGACCAAAGGGAGGAGGAAATTGGATGGCAGCAGACCCATCAATTTTTCAACACTTCTTCATGCCTAAAGGGCAAAAGAAACAGAGGGGCAAACAGCAAGAGAATGGGACTTTATTTTTTATTAGAAAGAAACAGAAATGAAGTTGAGCAATGGGGAAAAAAATATTTTGTTTCTATGGGAAACCAAGAAGGAGAATGCAGGAGAGGGCAGGCCTAGTTCAATACTGGCCTTCCAGGAAAGGCAAATGCATTTTATGTATAATAATGTACATCTGTGTGTCTGTTGGGTTGCTAGGATTAGGAGAAAAATAAAAAAATAGGCAAAATGTTAATAAAATGACCAAATAAGGGTATAAAAATAAGAATATTGGTCTTATTGGCCTACCTGTTGTTTGACATTAGGGTGACTGAAAAATTACAATAAATCGAAGTACACATTTGGAAACCAAAGCCCCGACATGACTAAACTAGCAACCACAGATGCTTATTCTCAGTAAAACATTTTGACTATAAGAGTGGTCAGTTCAACAAGCGATGCCAAGAGGAAACAATGATAACAGGCAGCTCTTTACAAAGAGGAAAAGGCCGCTGTGAGGGAAAGAGATCAGGTGTGTACCAAATAAGTCACCCATGTATCAAGTAAAAAACATGATGTCCATGTTGATGAATTAGATTTCAACCCATCTTAATGGGGTAGCATAGCTAGTTCTAAACATATTAGTGTAATCGGACTGGCAGTGGGTTTAAGAAATCACTTGCTTCTACTTTGGTCAACTTTGGTTTACTATCCGCCACCATGGCTCAGGATTAAATTATGAGTTAGTGGGGTAACTGAACTTGCAACCTTGTGATTTGCAGTCCAGCAGATTATCCACTACGTCATACCACCCTTTGGATCTCATTATGTTGTACCATCTTTTAAAATCATCCAAGAAACTGATAAAATAATTTAGTAAGAAAATGTTAGTTTATGAGTTTATTCTTTAAGATTCTAAGTCAAGCATCTTTAATGTCTGTAAAGGGCCAGAGTTACAAAGTTAGTTATGAATCGTTTGTCCATTTGTAGTGAAAATTAAGAGCACCATGGAATTTGTATGTGCCAGAGTTAATATCACCTTTTATCATTGTTTATTTGTTATCCTTACTAATAGATGTAGAGTGGCATAGTGGTGCAGTACTCTGTCTTACAGCTCCGTAAGGCTGAGTTTAAGTCTTGGTTTAGTCACTATGTAAAGTATGCATTGTCTTCCAGTGTCTCAGATGGTTTTTCTCCACATCCCAAAGACATGGAGGTTAGGTTGATTGGTGGCTCTGAATTGGTACAGTATGAAACAATTAATTTGTCCTGTGACATTCTGGTACCCTGTCCCATTGTACATACTGCTTCGCCAGGTTAGGCTCCAACACATTAAAGCCCTGAAACTGGATTGAGTGGTTCAGAAATTAATGGATGCAACTGGCATATCAAAAATAACTGCATTTGAGTGAGGGTGGGTATATGTATAAGTGTGCCCTTGCTCTTGGATGGACTGGTGCCCTGTCCAGAGTTGGTTCCGACCTTGTGCCCAGTGTTGCAACTGTAAAACTGGGTCAAGTATGTCTGGTAAATGGGTGAATTGATTACTTTAAGTGTAATTTTAGCAAACTACCATAGTCACATGGAATAAATTACAAAGTAGTGTTGTGGAGAGCAGGACTTTAGAGACCTTAAAATCTTGACTGGATGTTCTTTCAGCTGGTTAGGCCGAATGGCCTATTCTTGTGATAAGTTTTCTAATGTTCTAAAGTGTAATTTCACTTATTAGTGTCCGAGCTATTGTTGATATTCCTAAATTGTTGTATAGCAAAGTGTAATAAGTTCCCAAAAGATAGATCTACTGTATGTTATTAACATGACTCTCTCAAACCAGACTAATCTAATTCTGGTTCATGGGGGTTGGAGATTATTCTTTGGAACCAACTCTGGATGGGGCACCATTGCATTATAGGGTCCATTCACGCACACATGCACATTGGGCCAATTTGGAATCACTAATTACCCTCACCACACTGGGGGAATATTGGAGGAAAACCCATACAGGAACAGGGAGACCATGCAAACTCACAGCCAGGCACTGGCTTTGAACCTCAGATGCTAGATGCACATCATTATAGCACGTAAATTAAATGTTATACTACCTATTGATATTTTTATCACAGTATAATTAATAATTCTGTGTTAAACTGTAGTTAGCCTGTTCCTTATTAATCCATTGCCTTTTGTTTTCTTCTTATCCCATGAAGCATTCAGTCCCAGCCCTGGAACAGAGGAATAGAATGTGCAAGCGTGTCAGAATGTTTTAATTAACCAGCTCCATAAACCTCAAAAGCTATCCGGCCGTCTTCTCTGATCAAGATTTATTAGTCTTCATTTTGCTAACTGGTGCTGCTCCTTAATTTACAGACAGTCTGTGTCTATTTTTTATCATAGAAAGAACATTTTGTGCTTTGGTGACCAGAGGTCCTGCGGTTATGACCCATTTTGCAATGCATTTTCAGTAAAATAATTTATCATAATACATACAGCATGTACCGGTGAAAAGAAGCTGATATATATTTCCTAAATGTCTGAATTTACGCAGATTATGGACCAAAATCCGATACTTCTGTCCTTTCCTGGTTACTTCCTGGCCTTATCATCAGGCGACACTTTCAGACATTTCCTGCTGTCTGCATTTTGTGTAGTTGTGGTGTTTTTATTGCACTCAATACATTCTAAAACTGATACTGTACTTTAATCCTGTTGTCTTTGATAAGCCCATTGTAGTCTGAATGGCATTATATAAAATAAAGACTAATTGCTACATATTCTTTTTTATAGCTTTATCAGTCTTTAGATGGACTCTGTCACTAATTTTCTGCCATGCCTGTTTCTCTCCCCAGTTGTATACGTCTGCTGCTCACAGGACACTTTTCGGAAGCTGATGATCCTTGTGCTGAAAACAGGCTTATCTCTAGGGGACTATGTGTTCTTCTACCTTGACGTATTCGGATCTAGCCTGCAATCCGATCAGCGCAAGCCCTGGTTTCGAGGAGATGCCGACGACGCTCTTGCCAAGGAAGCCTACAAGGTGATCCTTTTATACTTTACAGAAAAAAAAAACATTGTTTCCTTTAAGAAACAAATATAAAAGTCACAAAATGTTAGCTGATGAGACAGTGAGCCTGTAATAATAAGTTCTTTATACATCAGTCACGCAGAAAGAGATCATCAAACAAGAAAGCTGCATAGAACTGTGACTCTATGAAGCAGGTGGCTGAATGCTGCAGTATTTTGTGAACAAAATAGCATTAGTGAGTGTGGTCATGTGGTCAATAATGTAGACTCTCAGTCCAGAAGCATTGATTTCAACAGGCAGTTCAAGTGGATTGAATGATGCTTGTGACAGTAGGACATTCTAAAATGTGAATAACAAATTGAAAAGTGGCTCGCTCTACACAGCCTCGCCACAATGAATTTGCAAATGCATTCATTATGTATTCTATATATTATGTAAAGTGTCAAGGTAGTCATCAACACTGCTTACAAACCAAATTGTGGCAAAAGACTGCACAAAAGATTGATCCTTAATGTCTTTGAAACAATCTCCTGCCTTCAAATTCACCTTTATATACCTAATATTGGAAGATTCGATCAAGCTGCTAAAAGTTCAGATTTGGAGGTCATCCAAACAGGTGAGATGTCCCAACAGTTAACCACACTCCGATACCTCATATGTGTTAGAAAGAGTAGATGCCTGATGCATTACATTAACTCCTGGGTCTGCCCATCAAAACTACATCTTGTGCAGGATGCTACTTGGTAAGGAGATTAATTTATTAAATGGCAACTTCTCAGAATTTTAAATAATTAAATCTTAAATTTACAGTAGTTAGGGCATTAGGGTGCAGTCAATGGTGTTACCTCTCAGTTCCAGAGACTTCAGGGCCAGTCACAGTCTGTGTGCACTTATCATGTCCTTTGCAAAGATGTTTTTGGATTCTTTGCCTTGATCTGTATGTTGTGGCAACCAAAAAATAGTCTAATCTGGGTGCTCTGCTACAGACTGGTGTTCCATCTAGGGGTGCATGCGGCCTTATGCACTATGCTGTCACAGTCATTTCTGACTCCTTGTAAAGGAAAAACGTAGGCACAACATTGATGAATCTCCTTGTCTGTCAGAAGTCTTCATATTCAGCTACATGAAAATCAAAGCTGAATGAATAGATGTGAAAGAGAGTAAGGGAACTTACTTAAACCATTAAACTGTAGTTCCCATGGCAAGCTTATTTTTGAAGGGGCTGTTAACATGTTATACCAAAAGTTAACAACAAATCATGGGAAAAGATGCGTACACTCCTTAGAGAACACTACAAGTAAGTATGCCCCATGCACAATATTATAAGGGAATTCAATTCCAAGAACTTACAACATAAAGCACAACCATAGGTTAATACAAAAATTCAGAATGCTACAGACATGAGATTTGCTTGTATTAGTATTTTTACTTTTTTTGTTAATTTTTTGTACTTATGTTGGCTGTTTTACTAATGTATTATTGCATGCCAAGCTCTTAAGTGAAAATGTCTTTAAAAATAATTGAACTTTTGAAAAAATCAGTCAGGATTACAGGCATCAAATACTAACAATAATCTAAATAGACATACATAATGACATGAATTCAAAATTTCTAATTGTGTGGGTTGGCTGGTCCATGACAAGGATGCTACGGCTAACAAATGGTTTGAATAATAAAAGCCATGGCCAGGTAACATGTTGTTTTGGTTCTGGGTAGCAGACTAGAAGTTAACAGAGGAAAAAATCAATTCTATTTAAAATTTAAAAGATTTTCAAAAATAAAAACTGAGTTGCAGATGGTAAGGTGGCCCTGTGGTTAATACCAAGAGTCTAGGTTTGCTTCCTGACCTGGTTGTTGTCTTTGAGCACTTTGCTTGTTTTCTTCATGTCAATATGGACTCTTCTTTAGGGACTCTACCCTCTTCCCTCACCCCAAATACATTTTAGATTAACTGTTGTTTTAAACCAGCCCAGTGTGAATGTGTGAGATGGGCTGGTGCCCCACCAAGGTTTTGTTTCTGCAGTGCATCTCCCAGTGCCGCTAGACTCATCACTATCCTAAGTTGGATTAAGCACATTTAAAAATACACAGATTAACTGTATATTATATTGTATTATATTATCCATCCATCCATTATACAACCCGCTATATCCTAACTACAGGGTCGCAGGGATCTGCTGGAGCCAATCCCAGCCAACACAGGGCACAAGGCAGGTTATATTATAAGTACTATTTGTTTTTATGCATTGTTTTCCAACCCACAGGCTTGAAATTTGGCACACAGGTACACTTCTAAAGTCAGGTTTCTGACATGCTTGAATGACGTTTGGTTTTGTTCTCTTTAGGAGTGATGGGAGACAGATCAGAGTCTGATGGAGTGCCACAAGATACTACATTGTTGACCTAATGACAAAAAATCAATGCCATGCAGGTTGGGATAGTTGTGTGATGGCTGGTATGCTTCTTTTTCAATTAAGAAATCCAGAATAGGTTCTACCAAGTTGACCTTTGGTGGGGTTTATTCTCTTTGGAGTGAAATCTCGTAACATTACACCACCATCATAAACTGCCTGGTGCTGTTTTTCTGTTGTATTCAGAGTGCAAAAGTCAGTTTTTTGGCCTTGATTGTTGCCTGTAAGTAGTCTGCACATTCTCCTCATCCTCATCCTCCTCGGGGTGTACCTTACCTTCAGTTAGGTATCGAAAGAAAGAACTACTTAATGGATTTAGATCAGGCTTTTTTCAAGAATTTGCTTGAACATTCTGGTTCTTCTCTCATCACGCTAAGAATCATAGTTATCTTGCAGGAGCAATATATTCTCGCTAATCTGAGACAGAGGCTGCAGGCTGAGGGGAGGGGGAAGAGTGACGTCAGGGGTAGGGGGCTGGGCAGGGCCCTCCTCACTGTCTTGTTTCACTAATACACGGCTGGAGCCTCTGGGAACGGCTAGTTATATATAAATATAACAATATACCATATTAATAAATAGGTTATTCACTTGATGGTAGTTTTCTTTTACAAATAGAATACCAGTTTTAAAAAGTAAATATTAAATTTTTTTTTGCAATAATAAAAATACAAGTCATTGAAATTTTGAACTGCTTTTTTCTTGATTTCATCTTGTGAACTTAGAAACAATTTCTTTAAAATCAATTATTTGTGCTAGTTCACTCTCCACTGCTAAGGTTACTGAGAATTATATGCAACATAAGGGAATTTTTCTATATCTACAGTATATCTATATCAACAGTATATCTATTGCAAAAAAAACACACCTTGACAACCCTTAAAGGTTTGGGGCAGCCTCCCCGTATACTTGAAGTTTTGGCTGAAAAAGCAAAAATATGAGCAGTGAATCTTTACAGACAAGAGTCCAACACAGCACTGATAGGCAGAAGGAATAAGGCAGTTTTTAAAGTCAGTCGGGGGAATGACGTCATTGGGTCCGGAGCCGGAAGTGATGTAATCGGGTTCAGAAATGTAAGTCGGAAGTGGGATCATTGTGCCTCAGAACCGGAAGTTGTGTCATTGCGCTCAGGCAGAATTTCTCATGTTTGGTCTGCAGGGATAAAAGAGAAAGGATTAGTGTACTCTGCTACCCTCTGGCCCGGTGTGGAATTGCCTTCCTCTGAGCCCTTTAGCTGCCTCCCATGCGCATGTGTGTGACACGATATACATATACACATACCAATATATATAAAAACACCACACAAATGACTGCTACATTTTATCTAAATTTGCAAATTACTCAGGTTAAAAATATTACAAAATAATAACAATTGTTATTATTATATAAAACAGTAGTAATATCCATAGTATTAAATACGCAATTGAAGAAATTCCATTTCAGATATTAGTTAAGAATCTAGCCTTGGAGTATTTTTACCCTCATCTGATGCCATTTAATATTGTGGGTTAGTGTTATTGGGGTCTTGGGAGCGCATTTTGAGGCAGAGTGTAATACTGTAGATCAAAATCAGAAAACCTCACAACATGTCCCCTTACAAGGCTAAATATATATTTTATATATATCCATCCATCCATCCATTTTCCAATCCGCTGAATCTGAACACAGGGTCACGGGGGTCTTATTTTATATATATACTAGCAAAATACCCGCGCTTCAAAGCGGAGAAGTAGTGTGTTAAAGAGGTTATGAAAAAGTAAAGGAAACATTTTAAAAATAACGTAACATGATTGTCAATGTAATTGTGTTGTCATTGTTATGAGTGTTGCTGTCATATATATATACATATACACATATATTATATATATATATATATATATATATACATACACACACACACACACACACACACACATATATTATATATATATATATATATATATATATATATATATATATATATATATATATATATATACACACACACACACACATATACACATATATTATATATATATATATATACACACATATACAGATATATCATATATATATATACATATATTATATATACATATACACATATATTTATACATACATACATACATATACACACATACATGCACTTACAATAACATAGAAATCAATATAAACAACATTAACATCATTATCATATGAGAATATGAAGTAATATATAAGAAGCACATTTCATATAAATATAAATTATTAAACAGTAAAATCTTCTTCTATAATTTGCTACCGTGGCTATTCGTTTGTCTGTCCAGGATTTTAAATCACCTGTAGCTCGCAAACCGTTTCACCTATTGACTTGAAATCTGGTAGACATATAGTACGTCACGTCTGCTATCCGCTTTATGGGTGATGATTGTATTACTCTTTTTATCTTTATTTTATTTTATTGTAGAATCAACTCCTATCTGCGCACACCAGGCGGCCGTGGGCGGATGCGTATGGTGTATTCACTCCATGTTATCGTGCATTGCGCTGTCACTGGTATTTTGATAAAAAAATTTGAACAACATATAAGAAGCGTATAAATTATTAAACAGTAAAACATTAACATTTAAGAAGTAAAGTTACATTGAGTACTACTGCAGTGCCTTCAGGTATACCTCATTTTTTCTTTGCCCATTACATGTTTAAATGTATACATTTTTTGGTGTACCTACCCGAGAACACGCGACATATAACCGACCGTGGGAGAAGCATGGATTTTAAACACGCGTTGAGTTCATCTGCTGGTCTCCCTCGTGGAATAACTGGTAACGTTTGACTAAAATCTACAGCGAGTAAAACGACATTACCTCCTTTTTTTTTTTACGATCTCTGAGATCTTGCTTTTTTCGGTTCAAGGATTCATAAGCTCTTTTATGTTCCATGGTGTACTTATCCCAAACCATCATCTTTGAATGTTGCAAGACTTTCGCCTTGTATGTAGATCGGGGTAATTACATTCATTGCATTCCTAGTCTGAATCACAATCTGATTGTAACATCCGCTACGTGCCCTCTTTTAATTGTGAGAAGCAGATATATATAGCCAAATTCTCGCGCTTCGTTGTGGCGAAGTACTGCTTTTAATTTTTTATTAAGAAGAAAAGAAAACCTTTTTAAACGGATCGAAAATATAGCAATAACAATTTGTTAAGGATCTGTTTTTTTGTGAAGCTCCCTTTTCACAGCTGTCGTGCTACGGCGTGTGTTTTGTTTATTTGACAGTATGTAGAGCGTGGTAATTACATTCATGGCATTCGTTTTCTGAATCACAATCTGATTGTATGGGTGGTTACCTGCCAGGTCACGCTTGTGGTTTGTCAGCAAGTCACCTTACGTCCGCCACATGCCCTCTTTCTGTTCCCAGAAGCATTTCTATAAACTTAATTTAAACTTACGTTTTACACCGTGCTTTGTTTCCCTTATGAAGATGCATGTATGCTTCACTCGCTCGCTTCTTATTGTTTCGCTCCCTTCTCAATTGTTTAATGAATTTTTTGTTCTTCGCTGTTTGCGGCGCCAGAGTTGAAGCCCCTAATGTTGCAGTCAGCAAGTCGGCTAACATCCGCCATGTGCCGTCTTTCAGTTGCGAGAAGCAGATCATAGAATGGTTTTAATAGTTTACTTTCAAATAATGCAAAGAGTATGCTACACGTGTTTCTCTCTAATTCTGGACTCATCAGGCGTACACACTCACTGCATCCGCTCTCAGGAATCGAGTCTCGAACGTCAGCGCCAGAGGTGAAGCCCCTAACATTGCGCTACGGCGTGTGGTTCGTTTATACCTCGTGCCTTCTCATTAAACTTTTATGTCGCGAATATGTTATTGCAATCCGCAGCGGGAGCGTTTCTATAAACTTAATTTAAACTTACGTTTTACACCGTGCTTTTTTCCCTTATGAAGATGCTTGTATGCTTCACTCGCTCGCTTCTTATTGTTTCGATCCCTTCTCAATTGTTTAATGAATTTTTTGTTCTTCGCTGTTTGCGGCTCATCCTTCATTTCTCCCTACTGCGTTCTTTTATCTCGCGAATATGTTATTGCAATCCGCAGCGGGAGCGTTTCTAGAAACTTAATTTAAACTTACGTTTTACACCGTGCTTTGTTTCCCTTATGAAGATGCTTGTATGCTTTACTCGCTTGCTTCTTATTGTTTCGCTCCCTTCTCAATTGTTTAATGATTTTTTTGTTCTTCGCTGTTTGCGGCTCCTCCTTCATTTCTCCCTACTGCGTTCACAGTCTTTTCACGTGATTACGTGGGAGGCGTGATGACGTGACACTCAACTCCTCCTCTCACGGCCATCGAGCTGCCGTCCATTACAGTATATTGTGAAAAAAGAGGTTCCAGTTATGACCATTACGCGTTGAATTTCGAAATGAAACCTGCCTAACTTTTGTAAGTAAGCTGTAAGGAATCAGCCTGCCAAATTTCAGCCTTCCACCTACATGGGAAGTTGCAGAATTAGTGATGAGTCAGTCAGTCAGTCAGTCAGTCAGTGAGTCAGTGAGGGCTTTGCCTTTTATTAATTAGTATAGATATATATATATATATATATATATATACATAAAAAATTGAGTTATTTGGATTAGTCAGATGCAGACAGTTGTAAGCCAGGGTCTGGATCATGATGGCGGTGCTCAAAGTAGGCTGTGGTGATTTGAACTGCAAAGATCACAGGTGCTCTTGTTAACCTGGTCCAACAGAGAGCAAGCTTTTGATTACAATGAACAGTTGAATTTCTCTTTAAATATCCTATTAGACATATAAATGAGTGTCACCTGTCCAAATAGCACATTGCATGTTTTAAAAATAACCTTTTGCAAATAAAAAATCTTTCCTGTAACATCAGATTAAAAATTGACATTGGAAGATATTAATGGACCTGTGGAGCTACCTTGAGACAGGCACTGCTCAACCCCCTCTTTTCATGCTTTCATGTAAGCCTGTATCCAGAATGACAATTTTTTCAGATTGTTTTCTTTTTTAATATGAAAGCACCTGTAGTGGTCTGATGCAGGTTCTTGATCTGTTTATGTCAAGACATGGAACTGAATCAACCATCTTGGACTAATTTACTGCAGATGTAGTTCATGATGGCCTTGCTTGTGTTTCAGATACCTACCTATTTTTAAAAGTTACTTGCATGAAAGTTTAATAATGAAAAATCTATTCAGTTTTTTACAACCAGTAATGACAGAATACATGTCGACAATTCATCGATCCATTCTTTTATCCATTGTGGTTCTTTATCTGAGAAAGTGTTTTTGCGGTCTTGGGAAAGCATTTTGAAATGTAGTGTGAATAGTGAGGACACTTTTTTGTCAATATCAGAAAACCTCACTACAAAGTCCCTCACTTCCATATTTGTATTGTCAAATTCATATTGTTCTCGGACGGCACGGTGGCGCAGTGGGTAGCGCTGCTGCCTCGCAGTTGGGAGACCTGAGGACCTGGGTTCGCTTCCCAGGTCCTCTCTGCGTGGAGTTTGCATGTTCACCCCGTGTCTGCGTGGGTTTCCTCCGGGAGCTCCGGTTTCCTCCCACAGTCCAAAGACATGCTGATTAGGTGGATTGGTGATTCTAAATTGACCCTAGTGTGTGCTTGGTGTGTTTGTGTGTATCCTGTGGTGGGTTGGCACCCTGCCCGGGATTGGTTCCTGCCTTGTGCCCTGTGTTGGCTGGGATTGGCTCCAGCAGACCCCCGTGACCCTGTGTTCGGATTCAGCGGGTTGGAAAATGGATGGATGGATATTGTTCTCGCTATAATTGACTGGAATTGGAACTGACTTTTCGCAGCAACACTTTTATGTTTACTACAAAGCTGTCATCAGGTTGTGTATCATTATGGGGGATGTGATTCAGGCTACTAAGTTTAAAAAACTAAAGTCAAGCTTGATTGGCATTAAGTTAAATATACAATATACAATACTAGTCATAAATTTAAACCTTCACCTAACCTTACTCACTTTTTATCACTTTGTGACACAAATAAAATGATAGCAATGCCAATGAAGGAGATTCAAAGTGATTAAATGTAATATCTGCGCAACTAATAGAAACCAGCACCATTAAGTGGACTCTTCATATCATTTGCACTGCATTTTCTTGTTGCATTTTTATTCTTTGATACCTGTCATCAGTACAAGAGCTATAAGAAAGAGCAATAAGAGTCATTGTCAATAATTGTTACTACTAGAAGCTGTCTTAAGTAGGTACAAAAATATATACATTTATGCCTTAATGGATGTTTAACTCTGAAAATACAAAAGATTAGGCAAAAATTTAATGCTGGGGATTAATGCTGGGAAGGTATACTGGTTCATACCGAAAACTGTTTTTTATTTTTGTTATGATATAGATTTTTCTTATACCACAACACTGGTTTAAATAGCCTAAAGAACGTTCGGAACATGGCACAGCGGGAAACTGTTTAAGGGGTGGCCTTTTTCATTGCTACACCGCTAAACACGCATGCAACGGAGTACATATGTTAGTGGAGCTATTGAGCGGTGAAAATGGATAGAGAACATTCCGAAACTGAAGCAGTAGCAGATGATAAAGTTGAACATGATGACACAGAAGAACTTTTGCCGAAAAAAGGGGGCCGTGTCTGTTGCCTGGAGATACTTTGGTTTGAAAAGTTGTCCCTGGAGGCAGCAACACAAGCATTTTGCTGCACCACCTTAGCCAGAAACGTGCTTTGGAGTACCATGAATGTATAGAACTAAGATTGGCACCCTCCATGTCCTCAGGTAAAACTGATAAAGCTAGAGGACACTCGAGTCAGACGTCACTTGTAGACACGGTTGCTAGAGGTACTGCCTCTGACAAAAAAGCAACCGTGGATCGAGATAACCAATGGCATTGCAATCCATATAGCTAACGTGTCAGTGGACAGTGATTGTTAACATTAACAAAGTGTAGTTGATTTACAAAAAATATTTACTATTTATTCCTTTTCTAAGACATGTTCAGTGCTATACAACTTTTGACAAGCACCTCTGGATATTTTACTAAGTCTAAATGCCTCTTTGGATGGTTAAAAATAGGTTGTCAAAATTATAGTTTTAAGTTGTTTGCAAAATTTGTTCAATAAAAAGGTTTTATATTTTGACTGCAACTGTCATGCAATGTGATTCCTTCTCTTCATTAGTGCCACTCCCTTGAAAACTATCACTTTATGGGGCCATGCAAACCTGTATTAATACTTGTGTGCACATTAAAATGTTTTTTTGTATGATGTACAATTCTCATGACTGTGGAATAGGTTATTCTTAGCCAGTCTACTGCAGTAATTACAGTGGAAAATGTGGTTAACATCCACTCATGCATAGGAAAAAAATACCGTCGAATACCGTGAAACCGGTATAATTTTGAAAAATACCGTGATATAGAATTTTGGTCATACCGCCCAGCACTACTGGGCATCTATCTATCTATCTATCTATCTATCTATCTATCTATCTATCTATCTATCTATCTATCTATCTATCTATCTATCTATCTATCTATCTATAAATGAGTCAGACTTTGAATTATTTATTGTCCATGGTTGCGCACAATGTTGTACTAAAAAAAAGAAATGGACAAGATCATTCAATATATTATAAATTCCATGGGAACAACTTTGTCTGCTGCCACACAACTCAGGAATAGGAAACTATGTTCTGATTTTGTGTCTGGTCCCAGTCTCTGTGAAGTTTGTATGTTCTCGTTATATCTCTGTGGGTTTTTCTCTGGGTTCTCATTTCTTCCCACATCCCAAAGGACATGCATATTAGATTATCTGTTGATTCAAAACTGGAGAACTACGAGTGAGTGTAGGTGTTTGAGCGAGCATACTATATAATGGACAGGCATCCCATCCTGTGTTGGTTCCCACTTTGTGTGCAGGGCTGCTGGGATAGGCATTTGTTTCTTGTAACCCTGAACTATATACAGTAAGCAGGTTAGGAAATGGATGAATGGATAAATGGAGTTATCACTAAATAACAAGAAAAGCAAGATAGAAAAGGTCACTACTCACTGAGCTTTGTGGGCAGGCCTAAGCATTTACATCCACAGATTAGAATCAACAAAATGAAATGAATGTTTACTCATAAAAGGCTTGACTAGATCCCTCTGGCACTATCTAAGAGAAACATACTGAATCACTGTACCTACATGAGCAAGAATTTCTACTGTGTCTGCTACAGAAAAAACATACTCAGAAACCAAAGGTGCAGACATAGTAGGTCTACTTGGGACCTTTAAAGAAATACCTTTTGGTGAGCTGTTAAAACAAACGGTTGGGACTTGCTCATTGTCTCCTTTACTTCATTTAGATCAAAACTGTCATCCTTTTAGCTGCAGAAGGTTCCATTTCTTAATGCAATGTTTAAGCCAAATTAAATGTTCAGCCTGGTAATGTTTGCTCAGAAGCCTTTGTCCCCTTGCCAAGCTTTATTCTTTGAGTGTCTGACACTAGCCAAGACATGACCTAACTTAGCAAGGGTTATCCAAAGGCTAGGATGGATTGTAAAGAATTGAGTGTAGAAAGCTTTTTGGGAAGCATTGGAGAATAGGCAGACAATGCGGCATATTAGCTAAGGCATTGCACAATGCTTCATCCCCATAGCTGCCAGTTCAATCATCATATCTATTTGTCAATGCTAGCATTTGTAGCATAGCACTACACACGATAAGGGTCTTTGTGTTGTCCACTATTGAAAGGTGATATGAAAAAAAACAAAAAGAATAATAATATCACAAAAATACAGCACTGTGAGGATTTTGTGTTTTGATTTCTCCAGTGCATGCACTACTATTTGGCCATCCCTGTTAAGGGGTAAACTCAGAAAATTGCAGATGGATGAGAATATGGTGTCCTGGATAATGGACTATTTGTCAGACAGATGGCAGTTTGTGAGACTCAAAGAACCACTGGAACGCTATAAGGAACAGTCTTGTCTCTTTTTCTCTTCACTCTGTACACCTGTATAAATAAAACACCAGGTCATGTCACTTGTAGAAATTCTCAGATGATTCTGCACTTATGAGGCATATCAATAAGAGGGATGAGACAGAGTATAGGAGTCAGGTGAAGAACTTGTTTTCTTGTTGCAAAGAGAATTGTCTGCATCTTAACATCAGCAAAACCAAGGAACTGGTTATTGACTTTTGCTGCACCAAAGAGCCCCACTGTCCAGTCATCATTCAGGGAGTAGATGTAGAGGTGGTTCATTCCTACAAGTACTTGGTGTCTACATCAATGACAGGTTGGACTGACTTGCCTTGTAACGCTAAGGAACTATAGAAGAAAGGGCAAAAAAGCTCTTCTTCCTTAGGAGACTTTATTCCTTAAAGGTGGGTAGTGACATCCTTCACATCTTCTACATCTCTGTAATGACCAGTGTGATTTTCTGTGCTGTGATGTGCTGGGCTGGTAACATCACTTCAGTGGAGCCCAACCAGATCAACAAGCTATTTTAAAAAGGCAGGCTCAGTTATAGGATACACTGTGGACCCCCTGGAGGCAGTAGCAACAGAGAGAATTAAAACAAACTGAGTGCTACTATGAACAGTGCTGCACATCCCCTCTCTGACACACTAACACTGAGGACTTTCAGCCAAAGAATTATTCAGCAGAAGCGTGTCAAGAAATGCTACTGGGGTTTCTTTATACCAACAGAAATACACCTGCATAATGCATCACTGGGATTGTGACAGTCAAGTCTGAAGTTTTTATTTCTTTTTAATTTGCTTCCTTTTTAGTAATTCTAGTGTGAGTTCAGACCATAATATCTATCTATCTATCTATCTATCTATCTATCTATCTATCTATCTATCTATCTATCTATCTATCTATCTATCTATCTATCTATCTATCTATCTATCTATCTATCTATCTATCTATCTATCTATCTATCTATCTATCTATCTACTCATTGTATTATGTGTGCAGATCAGAGAGTTTTCAAAGCAGGAAAACTCTCAGTTCTGCTCTTATTGGATTGGCTGGGAGCTGTCAGACTTGATGTACACATGCCAGAAGCTCTGAATATACTGCTATTGAATTTATAAGGACAGGGAATAGTTTTACTAATTTCTTCGATGTGGTCATATACAGTATGTGGGTGCACTATCACAAAACTCCATTCCCATTTAATCTTGCTTTCATGAAGAATTCAGCAATGCAGAATCCTACTAAGGCTATGCCCACACCACTATGTTTTCATTTTAAATGATAATGATCTCCTCCCATTCTAACATTTCTCATTGTTTATGAAAGTATCACTGTAAACACTAAAGCAATCAAACATGCATATGAATACATGTTCACCTATACAGGGCATGCGTGCATTGATGGAAAAATTCTTGAAAGTAAAGTAATGCCTCTGGCCATGGGATTTATCCTAAAACTATTGTGGCCTGTAAATTATTCACCTTTTATGCATAATGCAGCTTTCAAACTATACAAAATGCAATTTAGATACGTACATACAGGTAAGCAACACAACAAGCACCACGGAAAGCCACTCTTCTATGTGCACTATGTTGGAATATGTTTTTCTTCTGTCAAAGGTGACCAATCAGGGTATGAGATGTTGTAATAAGCAGGATACAATCAGGGAAGGGCTATATATCAGAGCACAATTCGAGTCTGAGTTTTCAAAAATCTGAGTTTTCACCCATCCACAGCACAACGCTGAGCTGGTGCTTTTAGAGGTGTACTGCGTTTTCAAAAGTCTCTGTTTTCAGGGTTTGAAAATGCCAGGGTAGTGTGGATGCAAGGCAACAACAGAGACTAATGTCTGTGTTTTTAGATGAAAATATAGTAGTGTGGATGGGGTCTAAAATCAAAAGGGTCTCCATCTGTAACTTATCTGTCTTTGTTCAGGAAGCAGTCCCTTCAAGGAATATCTGCACTGCTTTGTTTCATTTCAACCTCACTATATGTTTCTCCTAAACAGTGATGTCCTGCAGCTCTCAGGTACAGTTCTGTGTTTTGTCCCAACATGTAGTGGTCATTTTTTGATAAATCCTCAATCAGTAAATCTTGAAATGGGAAATAACACTGTAGCAAAATTAAGAAGTGGACCTATTTTGCTGAGTGGCTAAGTGACCTGATCACCCTGATGCGAGAGGAGTCTGCCTCCAGCACTGACAATGAGGAATCCTGCCATAGTTTGAGCCTAAAATATTTTTAAAGCTAATACTTTTCAACTGTTTTCATAGGTGTGTTTGGTCATCAGGGGTACATTTTGACAAAGATCAATGATAGTCCCCTGGATGGCCATCAACCTAAACAAAGAATGTGCTATCTCTGGGCATATTTAATTTATCATTCCCTTAAGTGTACACCCCATTCGGAAAACCAGAGTTATGCACCAGCTGTACATCCCAATGATTTTCTTCATTTGTAGCTTCCAGCATTTTGTATTTCGTAATTTTATGATGAATTTCTCTTGTGAATATAATTCAACAAGTCAGAAATTTGTACTGAGGTGAAACAGTCATGTTTGTGGTCACTGAGCCAGGGTGGTGGGGGAGTGACAGAGCAGGTCACCTGTGAAAAAATGTCCCACTTACAACAGAGAGACGGCCCCCGCCAAGTCTAGCCTGCATTTGTGAAAACAAAAGTTATTTTTCTTCTCCTTGAGGGTAATGTTTGCTTTTCATGGCAGCTCATTTTCGGGAAGCCATTAACCAAAGCGCTGCCAGTGGTTACGGAGTACTGAAAGCTCAAAGACTCCAAATTGGAAAGTCAATGAAGTGAGGCAATCTCAAGATGTAAACATTGTAGACATCTTTAAGTGTTTAAAACAACAACAAAAGCTCAAATCTAGAGGAATCCCAGGAGAACAGATTAAAAATATCCAGGCAATTTTGATTTCAGGAAAGCTAGAATGAGTTGAACAGAAAAGCAAAATCAATAAATGAGAGCTGGGCCTCTAGTTAATACACTCCATGTTGTTTTCAAGCAATGGAAGTAAGCAATCAATCTAATGTGAAATGAGAACACTGTCTGCAGTCTCTGGACCCTCACTGTGCTGCTGGTGTAGCATTACCCAAATAAAGAATAACAGAAGGGTTTAAAACAAGTCTCTCTGGTGTTGCTCTGAACTCCTCAATAGACTACTTCTTCAGAGCAACTAAACTAAACTTAGAGTATTGGTTTCTTCCAGCTCCAGAGTCCTTGGATTTAACCCCAGTCTGGGCACTCTTCCTGGGAATTTTCACACTCTTCCTATATCCTAATGTCCCCACGCCTGTATTGTCAGTTTTACAGACTCCATCTCAAAGATGTGTTAGATAAATTAGCAGCTCCGGTGTGTACAGCAACAGATTGGCACACATCCAGGGTTGGTTCTTGCTTTGTACCCTGGGCTATCATATTAGGATAAAGGCAACCACAACCCAATATATAGATTCAATTAGCACCAAATTACAAGGATGGATATCTAATCTAATCTAATCTAATCTAATCTAATCTAATCTAATCTAATCTAATCTAATCTGGGGCACCATGGTAGATGGTTTTTGGGGCTGTACTTTCTGGAATTTTGCATTATGGGTTTGAATCCTGTGCCCAGTCATTGTCTGTACAAATTCTGCATGTTCCTTCTGTGTCTGTCTATTAGATTAACTGGCCTTGTGTGGATGTGTAGATAAAAGGGCCTTATAACTGTGTCAGTCTATCCTGGCAGCATCAAGGCAGAAACTGACACTGGAAGGGCAATTGCAGAGTCCGTTCATACAAGCAAATTTAGAATTGAAAACCTGGCATACTATATATGTTTGAAATGTGGAAACCTCCACATGAGGAGAACATGTAAACTGTGCAAAGGTAGTGTGGGAAATATTTATCAAAACTGTCAGAATTGCTCCTAGGAACTACACTAAAAGTCTGACTAGAATAAGAATTTATCATACCTTAGAGTAGTGCATGAGAAGTACTTATGAATCATCCTACACCTACTCTTGGCTAGAAGTAGGAGTTCACATTTGAGAATGAATGACGTTATTATTTTATGACACCCCAAACTGCAAAATGGCACTAATGAAGTAGTTTTGTAGTTTCCTTGGAAATCATGATGATGTTTCATAGGTTTCTGATACAGTTACACCACAAAGATAATAATAATAATAATAATAATATTTAAGTACTGTGGTGGGCTGGTGCCTTGCCTGTACTGGCTGGGATTGGCTCCAGCAGACCCCCGTGACCCTGTAGTTAGGATATAGCAGGTTGGATAATGGATGGATAGATGGATATTTAAGTACTGCGGTGGGCTGGCACCTTGCCCGGGGTTTGTTTCTGCCTTGCGTCCTGTGCTGGCTGGGATTGGCTCCAGCAGACCCCCTTGACCCTGTGTTAGGATATAGCGGGTTGGACAATGACTGACTGACTAATATTTAAGTAACAGGAGAAGAAGAAATAAAGAAGATGAAGAATGAAAACATAAGATAGTATATTGTGCTAAGTTGCACGTAATTGTTACTGCTTTGAAAGAACATCAAGAATAATTCTGTAATGAGCTTAAAGACAAATATACTGAGACACACACCGAATGAGTGTAAACCCTGATAATGGGCACATTTATTTAACAATGAAATATCCACAGCTGTACTTTCAGAAGAATCAGCCTCCTGCTGTTATGGCCATTGAACATGCCTTGTAAAATAATAGTTACTGAAAGCAGCCACACTATTCTTGTGCCATCTCTGAAGTCATGTTCACACTTCCACTGTTCCTGATCAACGTTCTGTGTCAAGTACCATGCCTCTCTCCATGATCCCCTCTTATCTCTTTCTTCTAATGCCCTTGGAGTTTTTGCTTCCCTTCTTGAACCTTTCCGGGCTTGTAAAGTATAATGTGGATTGCAGAGCTCAGCATACCTGTGTGATATTTTTGTTGACAAATTTACATTACTCTGAAATATTTGAGCCAATTAGGACTATTTTTCTACTCTGAGACGCTTGATAAATACAGGAGCAGATGTTGGATTGGACACAGGGTTCTGGATAGGTGAGCCATCAGCATTAATAACTACACTGCCATGCTACCCTAATTTCAATCATTATGGGTGAGTGAGTGAGTGATTACTGCTGATGCCTTCTAGTACCAAAAGACTGGGATTAAATCATGGACTGGTAACTGTCGGGAGTGTTTTCTACATTTTATCTATGCCAACATGGGTTTTCCCAAATATGCCAGTTTTCCTCCTGAGTCCAAAAGATCTATGATTCATTGATGATTGTGAATTGACCTATAAAGAATGAGTGTGGGCTTGTATATGAGTGTGCTGTGCTATGGATTGTCGTCCTGTTCACATTTGGAGAGTACAATAATATCTGATCCATTCAATTTCAATTCAATTTCAGTATCTGGACCTGGAGAACCAGTATAAGACAACTCTTGGTGGTCACTCTCACCAAACCATTCTGCTTAACAAGAAGTTTGTCCAAGGCCAGACAAAAATGAAGTCATGTAAAGTTCACACAGCCAGGACAGTAATCCATAGATACATACTGTAGGCTCATTATTGTCAGAGTGCAGAGAAATGCTTACTTGCATGTGCTAATCACCATGCAACACATCGCCACCCTCCAGCTCCATGATAAGTGAGTAAATGTACTTTATCTCAAACCTTCTGTCTTCCTTACTTCAACACTACTGTGAATTGAATGAACATATAATATTCTATCTTAATATATAATATAATATAATATAATATAATATAATATAATATAATATAATATAATATAATATAATATAATATAATATAATATAATATAATATAATCCACAACCCTGTGCGGGATAAAATGGCTTTAGAAAATGGACAGATGGATGGATAATCTAATCTAATCTAATCTAATCTAATCTAATCTAATCTAATCTAATCTAATCTAATCTAATCTAATCTAATCTAATCCAAATATAATAAAAAGTAATCTTAGATATAAACGTCTACGCGTGGAAGTGTGTGTGTGTGTCTGTCTGTCCAGCCATGAAGTGCAAGCCTACAGTTTGAAGCTCAAAGAAAGCGACTCTGTCACCAAAGTGAAACCGCTGAGAAAAGAGAAACTCACTTAGCCGTTGATACATAAATGAGGCGAGCACATTTTCAAAATGAAACTTCCGAAGAAAGAGAAACTCGCTTAGCCGCTGATAGACAACAGAGGTGACCAAGTCGGCAAAATGAAACCACTGAGGAAAGAGAACCTCGCTTAGCCACTAATGCACAACTGGTGCGATTGATTGAAGTTCCAGAATCCATGGTTTCTAGGAGCCCGAGATTTTTACAGCACGGGCTTACACGGCTAGTATAATATAATGTGTCATGGTGGTTCAATCATTTGTGCTACTGCTTCAGCGATCCACTGTCCTGAGTGTGAATGCTAATTTCTTATTTCTGTGCTGTTTGCACGTTCTCTTCATATCCATGTGGGTTTCCTTTTGCCACTCTGCTTTTCCTATCACATCCTCAATGATGTGCAATTTCACCTAATTAGTGGCTTTAATTGGTTGTATATGGGTGTGTGAATGTGTGGGCCCTCCATGGATCGGTGCCCCATCCAGTGTTAGTTCCTGCTATGCACCCAGTGCTGCCAGAATAGATTCTGGCCTCCCAAACAGCCTTCAACTTGATTATGTGGGTTTTAGAATGCTTTATTGCATTTTAACATAAGTCAAGTGATTAAGAAGGTTTGAAAATGTATGAATATATTATATGATAATACTTGGTATGTATTCAAATTAGCAGCCCTAAAGCAGCTACTCTCTTAAGAACATAAGAGTGCTTACATGCTTCTTCTGAGACTAGACTTTTCAGAATTACAAGGATGAAGCTGCCAGGTAAGAGGAAAATGAGAAGGCCTAAGAGAAGGTTTATGGATTTGTTGAAAGAGGACATGAAGGTGGTGGATATAACGGAGCAAGATGCAGAGGACAGGAAATTATGGTAAAAGATGGCGACCCCTAAAAGGAGCAGTTGAAAAAAGAAGAAAGATGATTGGAACATCTCAGTGTCTTTTTGAAAACCTTCAGGGTTTTTTCAGAACAACCAACAAACTGCTTCCATATTTATATCTGCCAGACATCTAGATCCTTCATGCAACTATTTGTACTTTGTAAAACTAAATATAATTCTGGAGGGTTTCAAGGTGCTGGATAGCTGGCTGCTTTATTCTGTTCCCTTAACTGAAGTTCTTCTTTTTTGGCATGTTTTTATTTCATGTCTGTTATACCTTGCTTAGATTGCCTTGGCCCTGCTTTGGGATTACGTTTTCTGTCATCTCCTTATGCTGCTTCCTACACCTACATTTTCCTCTGAGTAAAATAAAATTTTGATTCTTGCTTTGCCTCTCATCTTAACTTCATACTACTGAATTTTAGATAATTATAATATTTACACATACATCTTCTTAACTGTATGTTTATCCCTCAAATTGGCATATGTATGAAGGCACAATGGCAGCCTTTAGTCTGCCTCACAAAGTTTGGACTCTGATCAAGCCCTTAACATGGGTCTGCTCTGAGCCCTATGCTTCAAGAATCTGGGATTTATGTAAACAGTTTCTGCCAGTCCTTGACTTCTCAATACTCTCACCTTCCATCTCTAATTCACAATCACTTACCTCCAGCATCTTGCTGCCATTAAGGCATTCACTAGTTTCTGTTAATTCCAAGCTTGTTAAGTCTGAGGCAGGCTGTAGCCTATTATAGTCCACCATAGGATCATTTCAGGGTGAGTTTAAATCAGAAGATCTCAACCTGTAACCCACCTCCCCAGCGCATTTGGCTTGCACAAACTCCTGGATGTTACTGACTTGCAGTCACAAATCATTTGCACTGGTCAATCCTCCACACTTTCATGTTTAGTGATGTTTAACACTGCATTAATGTAATGGTGCATAATTATCTCATAATTTGAGTGTCTGTCAGTTCACCTTATTAGAACATTTTATGCCTCATGAGTGCTTCTAATTGTGTGTTCTTCTCTTCCACGCTGTAATAAGGAAATGCAAACAGAAAACATGTAGCAGGTGAGGTGATGTCGATCAAGAGATGATGTGTTTAAAATCTGACAGTCAGAAATTTAAAACATGAGTGTTAGCGGTATGAAGGTGGCAATTCAACTTGCTGGCACTCTTTTCATTTGCCGACACTGTATAAGCAACCCTCATGAAATATGAGTTTGTGTTCTTTGCAAATCAAGTGACTTTCTAGGAACAACTCATGGACTGTAATCTGCAATTAGAACTTTGTTGTGCTGGCACCCACCTGTCTCCTGACTGTGAAGAACTGAGTGCATCTACTCAACAGAAAGCATCAAACACTTAGTCACCACCAGAAGGATAACCTGGATGTGGCCCTCATCGTAGCTGATGATTTCAACAAAGCTAGTCTCAAAAATTGTAATGCAAAACTTTTATAAGCACATTACACGTTCTACCAGAGGGGACAGGACACTTGACCATTCCCATATGCGATTTAAAGATGGCTATAAGACAAAGACGTTTTGCATATCTGACCACTCCGCCATCTTTCTTATGCCCAGGTACAAAACAAAAGTATTAGACAGGAAGTTCCAGTCATGTGTGAAGTTGCACACTGGACAGACCATTCAGAGAATTCTCCAAAATGCTCTGAGAGTTGATAACTGGGAAATTTTCAGATGAGGACATCAATGTATTTATGGAAGCTGTAACGAGCTATATTAGATTTCTCACAAATTAAATCACACCAAAAGTAATCATCAGGACTTACCCAAACCAGAAGATTTGGGTGGACAAAAATCATTCATGAAGCACAGAACCTTCGCACTGTAGCATATAAATTAGAGCGCGTGTCTGGGAATATGGACGATTACAAAGCAGCTTTGTACAATCATTGGTGGGCCTATCATACCAACATGCTTTAGAAATTGTCTTTGTACCTAAGAAATCACATTCATCCTGCCTGAGTGTCTTTTGTCCTGTTACACTAATGCCTATAGCAATGAAGTGCTTTTAGAGGTTAGTCAGAAAAAATATACAGTATGCTCTTCTCTACTAAAAGAACTTGATCCATTTCAGTGCGCATATTGCTCCAGTAGATCCCCAGAGGATAACATCACCCTGAGCCTTCATACAGTTGATACTCTTGACAGCAAGAGAGGGAACTATGTGGGAATGCTATTTATAGACTATAGCTCTGCATTTAACAAAATAATCCATCATCAAGCTTAGGGACTTGTGCCTGAGTACTTCATGGTGAAGCTGGATTTTTGACTTCTTGACAGGCAGACCCCATGTGGTTTGAGTGAGGGGGCCACACCTCATTATCCTTCACTGTCAGCATAGGCCGGTTTCCTCCCACAGTCCAAAGACATGCTGGTTAGGTGGATTGGCGATTCTAAATTGGCCCTAGTGTATGCTTGGTGTGTGTGTGTGGGTGTGTTTGTGTGTGTCCTGCGGTGGGTTGGCACCCTGCCCGGGATTGGTTCTTGCCTTGTGCCCTGTGTTGGCTGGGATTGGCTCCAGCAGACCCCCGTGACCCTGTGTTCGGATTCAGTGGGTTGGAAAATGGATGGATGGATGGATGTCAACATAGGAGCTCCACAGGGCTGTGTTGTGGGTCCTCTGCTGTACTCCCTCAACAAGTATGACTGCACAGCTGTACATGACTCTAACATCATTGTCAAATTTGCTGATGAGAGCGCTGTGCTAGGTCTGATATCTAAGAACAATGAGCAGGCGTACTGATGTACAAAACTGTTAGATACCTGTGTATACAAACTTAAGGCTGTCATAGCTGCCGAAGGCGCACCCACTAAACGCTGACCTGAATAATTATGCAATCAGGTATTTTATGTTTTAAAGACCACTTTGCAGAGTTCTGTTTTCACTTTGGCATTAAAGAGTCTTTTTTTGTTGGTAAAAACAAATTAAATTCACTGTAATTCAATTTTGTATAACAATAAAATATGAAAATTTCCAAGGGGAGAATACTTTTTATAGGCCCTTTATATTTTATAAAATCACATAACATATCCTATTCAGTTTTGGACTTGACCATATTACTCAAAATATGACTAATTTTCTTTTAGCCTATGCTATTCAGGAAATTTGTACTTCTTCTTCTTCTTTTGACTGCTCCCGTTAGGGGTTGCCACAGCAGATCATCTTTTTCCGCATATTGATTTGGCAAAATTTTACACCGGATGCCCATTACTGACGTAACCCTCCCCATTTATCCAGGCTTGGGACCGGCACAAAGAAACACACTGGTTTGTGCATCCCCTGTGGCTGGGTTGTTCAGGAAATTTATACAATTGTACAAAATGTACAATTGATTACTATGAGAAATAACACTATTGTGTATTGCTGGAAAGTAGCTCTGTTGATGTTAATTCATGCTTATGAGCTGCAAGTGATACTGCAGCGTGACATTTTAACTATTTGAAATCGCCTGTGCGTTATATTATTTATTTCATTTTATGACATATTGTTACTGACTATCAATTAACTTCATCAAAGTCTTCCCTTTTTAACTTTTTTCCTTTGAATTTTTTGAAGTTTCTGAATTCCTAAGAATACATCACAATTTTAAATGCATTATTTTAGAATAATGCATAATTTAGATCAGAGCCAACTTGAGCTCAAATGTCGCCCTAGGCAGTTCTTTAACGCAGTGCCATGTTTAAGAGATATGATGCAAATCCTCCCAGAATAAGTCAGAATATATTTGACTTTATTTAGATTAAAGATCTCATTACCTTGCACAAGTGATTATTTAGAACTGCATCTTGGGGGCAGATGGACATTCAACATTTCATGGAAAATCGGTGTGGCTTCCTAAACTGTCTGTACTGCAAGCCAGTACTCCATTCCTGCCAAAGACTATGATTCAAGTCAGTAGTAAAAATTGCCTTTTCCACAAGACATAAAAAGGAGGGATGGTTGAAGTGTCTAAAATTATGAAGGGAATTAGTATAGTGGATTGAGACTCTTACTTTAAAATGAGTTCAACAAGAACACAGGGGCACAGTTGGAAACTTAAGTGTAAATTAGGAACATTAGGAAGTTGCAATAAGCTACCATGTAGTGTAGTCGACAGTAGGACCTTAAAAACAGGACTTGATGTTAAATTGGAAGAATTAAGTGGCTAGGACTGGCGAGCTTTGTTGGGCTGAATGGCCTGTTCTAGTCTAGATTGTTCTAATGTTCTACCATGATCTTACCATGGTAATGTGGCTACATACCTGACTATATCCCTTTGTGTAACAGGATGCCCTAATTCAGGCTGAAGTTCAACTGGTGCATGTTGATTAGAACAGGCAAAAAAGAATTTCTGTGTCATCTGTACATGTGACAATTATGAACCTATGAAATGATTTATGTGACACATTACCTGATATGCCCCTCACTAGTTTTTAACTGCTAGGTTATGCATTATGACCAACAGCAGGTGTCTATTAGCAGTCTGCAAACATATAATATATTTCATCAAGAAGTACAAACAAGAATACTATATTAATAAAATAAAACCCATAAGGAAACGAAAAGTGCAAGGAAACCTGTAAGTAGCAACATAAACAAAAGACAAACACCCAAAGACTAGTTGTCCCAGTGGGCCTAACCGAGTTCAGGATTCTGCTTGATTTACAGGGTGTCTACTACACTTCCCTTTCTATAAATCCCCTCCTACAGTATGCGCTATAATCTGTCTGAGATCCAGTACAATCATATTAATGTAAGATTTTTTTATTTCATTTTTATAACGTCAGCCAGGTGCCATTTTGCGATGGATTTTCCTTACAATTATCAACATTCCAAGTTGTATTTGAACAGGCGACTCCATGTTGCTGTTAGCGACTCTTGTGGCTAGGTGCTTGATCATATGCCAGTCTTGAATCAAATGATGTCACCACGCTCAAATGATTTACAATATTTTGTTATTGATTAACAAAACACTTTGACAGTCAAATACAAATTCAGATTAGCTAGGGAAAGGCTGTTGTAGTAATGGTTAGCACTTTTGTGCTGGTTTTGTGTGACTACTGAGTTTTGATTTACACCTTGGTGTTATTCACTAGTTTGATATGACTTTTTGGCTCTGGCCTCCCACAAGTGTTTTGACTATTCATCTGCTTATATCTTTGCCTTACATTGGTCCTAATGTTTTATTAACCTTTCACAGACCAATTTTCTATCCTTTTGGTACATTTCTCAGTATAATCATGGACTGTCTTCCTCACAACATTGGACTGCTTGCCAAACCTTTCCTGCTCACTCCACACTGACTGGTCTGGTGACCAGAACTGATTTTTAAGGCAGAGTCTGGAATTGCTTTTGGGAGACACTAGGCTGTCACTACTGACCCAGGCAGTACTTGGAGCTGTCCTGCATATCTTGGACCCCAACCTTCTGTTAAAAAAGCAGGGAACCCCTTAGTCACATGTTGACCATAAAGGGTAGCAGGAAGCCACAGGTTGCCAGGTTTCTGTGATGCCAACTAACTGTATGGGGACTTTTGGCCTACCTCCTGTTGCCCCTCAAAGACCGCAATTTACTGTGGATTCAGGAATTATTCAGATCCCTTCACTCTGCATACTTCATTGAATTATAGAATTAATTTTGAATGGATAAATTTGCCATTTTTGACAATAAACGTATACTCAACAATCCATAATGACAGGGTGAAAGCATTTTCAGAAAGGTCTGCAAATTTACTAAAAATCAAAAATTGAAATCTTTCATATTATATAAACTAGGGGGCTTCGCTCGCCAATCCCCCCAGCCTGCACTACGCGCTAGCCACTTCATGTCTCTGCCGCTCACGTATGTGGATTTCACTTTCACTTCTTCTTCTTCTTTCAGCTGCTCCCGTTAGGGGTTGCCAAAGCAGATCATCTTCTTCCATATCTTTCTGTCTTCTTCATCTTGTTTCTGTTACCCCCATCACCTGCATGTCCTCTCTCCCCACATCCATAAACCTTCTCTTAGGCCTTCCTCTTTTTCTCTTGCCTGGCAGCTCTATCCTTAGCACCCTTCTCCTAATATACTCAGCAAACTTTCACTTTCACCAAACAACAAGTCTTTTAATTCTCACAGATATGCCTCTTCAATGGGAAGAAACACTACTTTCATCTACAAGTCTCCGACTTAAAGTTTAAATCCGAACAATATATTCAATCTCTTTTCCCTGTTTCATTATTTCACCGAATAATAATTTCCATGTTTGCGCTAATGCAATCTTTGCTATTATTTTTTGAGACTTTCGAATTTTAGTACTTTCATTATCTCTAACCTGCTCTGCATGTGTATTGCACCAACGTTTTTGAATTCTTTACGACGTTCTACTTTTTTTTATTTCCGGTCCCGGGTGTGGTTAAATCTCTTGGCACAAAATCTCGTCGGGACATGAAAGTATCTCTCTGAAAAAGTCACATTTTGTCCCAGGCTAAAAAGTCTCGTCTCGACCCAGAATTTTTTTATTATAATAGAGAGACATGCAGCCCCTTTACTGTGGCAAGCTAAACTGTGGTCTGGTACATCTTGTTTGCTTTAATTATTCTTGGGATATTGGATTGGAGTCCAATTGAGGCAAATTGTATTGATTGGATATGGTGTAGAAAGACCCTGTTTTGTCTTGGTAGAGTAATATATATATTGCTCTACTTTCCCCTATTGTATTATTATGTAGCCTTAGAATGCCTAATCTCACAGACTTACCACTGTTTATAAGGTATTATAGTATATAACTTATCCCCACCTTTGCTTCTATATCTATAACCTCAGGCAATTAGATGTAATAAAAAGACAAGCAGAAGTTAAGTTACACATAAAATAATGTATTACTGATAATATTCATAAATAATAACAAAATGCAAAGTACATTTGAATATTGGCAACCATACAACCTGATTAAATGGTGATATGTAGTTCAGGCGGCACACAGTCTTGTAGTTACTTAAATGTCTCTAGTTAAGGCATCATTTGTGCTCAGCTTTCAGCCACATGTCTGTTCAAAATGGCTGCTGAGCTGTGCTCTTCATTGTGTTGTCTTCATCATCACAGGTTAGCAAGAGAGATGCTTCTTTCAGATGTTGTTTAGTAAGAGAGAGATACTTCTACATCATCACAGGTTAGCAAGAGAGATACTTCATCATATGTTGGTTGGTAAGAGAGAGATGTGAGGTTAAACACATACATTTATAGATGTTCTGTCCAACCCCTAGAGCCAATAGGGCATCATGGTACTTAAAGGCCTCTGAGACAAGCCAATTCCAAACAGCCATACCTCAGACCAATGGGGGAACAGAACATCTTAACACCTGCCCCCAAACCATATGTTAAATTACACCTTAGCCTACTTGCGGGGTGGTGGTGGGGGGGTTAAAATTGTGAGAAATGACTTTAGCAAAGAACCACTTGGCAAACTGGTTTAAGACACATTCCCCAAATCTTGTCGTAAAATTCAAACAGACCCATTCCTGCGGCTTTGGGTGGGGGCTGGGGATAAACACTAAATTACATTGCTTTACCTAACTTACAAATAAAGACATACAAAATATTCATCAAGTTATATGTAAAATCTCATATCACAACAGACACACACCTATTTATACTGTATGAGGTCCCACAATTTACATTGTATGTGATGGACAAAAACCAAGCCAAACCTAATTATGGTGAGGCATAGATCAAGGCTGAGGGATAAAATCATTTCTAAAGCTTTGAGTGTTCCCAGGAGCACAGTGGCCTTAATACTTATCAAATTAAAGATGTTTGGATCTGCATGGACTCTTCTTAGAGTTACCTGTCTGGCCAAATTGAGTAACCTTTCAAGAGGGGCCTTGGTCAGGGAGGTGACCAAGAACTCAACAGTCATTTTAACAGAGCTTCATAAGTCTTCTGCTGAGATGGGAGGACCTGTTGGAAAAATAACAATCTCAGCAACACTCCATCAATCAGATGGAAGCACGTGACAGTTTAAAGGACCCAGAGAGCATAAAGGAAAAGATTATCTGGTCTACTGAAACAAAAATTGTACTCTTTTGGCAGAATTCCAATCAGTATGTCTGGCAAAGACCAGACACTCCTCATTACCTTCTCAATACAATCCCTATGATGAAGTATGGTGGAGGCAGGATCATGCCATAGAGGTACATCTCAGTGGTAGAGACATGGAGACTGGTCAGATCTGAGGGAAGGATGAATGTAGCCAATTACAGAGAAGTTCTTGAGGAAAATCTGCTTTGGAGTGCATGCGACATTTGGTTGGGGTGATGTTCCACATTTCAACATGATAATGACCTGAAGCATACAGCCAAGACAATCCATTGTCTTCAGGACACGTTTCTGACTATCCTTGTGTGGCCCTGCCAAAGCCCATAGAACATGTGTGGAGAGCTCTAAAGATGGCAGTTTACAGATGCTTCCCATCCAGTTTAACAAAGCTTGAGAGAATTTGCCAGGCAGAATGGAATAAATTGCCCAAATTCAGCTAGGCCGGGTTTGTAGGGACTTGCTGTAATTGCTGCCAAATGGCATCTAAAACATACAGAATCAAAAATCTGAATACTTCAATGAATCAGAGATTTCAGTTTTTGGTTTTTAAAAAAATGTGCAAACCTTTCTAGTAATGCTTTCGCTTTGCTCTTGTGGGTTATTGAGTGTAGATTTATGGGCAAAAATGGCAAATTTAAACAATTAAAATTAAATCTACAACACAATAAAGTGCACAAAAAATGAAGGGGTCTGAATACTTTTTCAATCCTCTGAGTTTATAAGGCCGAGGAGTAATTATTTCTTTAGGGCTCCATCCATTATTTTGGGGCACAGTGCCCCCTGTTTATGATGTCTGTTGCCATTTACTTCTTGAATACCTAATGGCTCAACTCCTTTGTTATATCATTACAGCATTTGAGGTCCCTGCTGGGCTCTCACTTTAAAGATGTAACAGTGAAATTCTAGTCAAAAATGAAATTATTACTTGAGGTCTTAGTCTGAAAGTCTGACATTGAAGAGAATGATGTTATTAAAGGTAGATCAATGAACATATTACATCAGAATTCCACACAGTTTTTTAAACTTTTTCCATAAAATTTCTGCCACTGATGAATTTTTAGCCAGTCAAATACAACTCAGTTACCTTTAACCTCCAAGATCTTCAATATTGCAATCGATCCATTGTACATTATTATACATAACTCATTTTATGGTGAACAGCATCCCAGTATGTTTAACTCAGCGAATTTAGCATAATTTATACCTGGCTGTGTAGTTACAACAGTAAGAGATTAGCCTTGAATTACATCATAAGCCAAAGAGCAAGATCCGAATCAGAAACCTCACTGGATCTGTGGCCACTTGAAACAGAAATATAAGCACATCATGATGCTGCCCAGCAGCACTCACATATTCAGGATTTTGTTACCTCCTTACTCCAGGTAGGATTAAGACATTTTTTGTTCATTTTAAGAGGCTTCTGTTTATCACTGTTGTTCTCTGTTTTAGTTGTCATGGTAACAATGCAGTTGCTTCTTGACGTCTCCCACGAGTCCAAACATCAAATAGAATGTATGACACAGCCACTGTGATCGTATCTTCATAGAGACTGGAATGGAGGAAAGCAAGTTACAAAAGACAGATGGTAATGAAGCGCAGAACCGGGCCTGTCATAACATAATCAGCTCCATCATTCGGAGCAGTTGTGTAACTCAGGGCTGTTTTTATAGCTTCAAACCTCATTACAATGTGAAAACAGACAACAGAGTCGACTTGGAGGTTTCCCCCCCTGAACTTTAACAGAACTACATACTCCACTGACCGAGTGTGACATACTACCAGTGTTAAACAAGCAAAGTTACATCAACATTATGTTACAGAAGGTTCAAGCCTTCTTTCTGTAGATAATGATGGATTCTTTTCAGACTCATGGACTATCAATTCTAGTGGTTTGTGATCCAAAATGCAGACATGTATTATTCTCCAACATCTCAACGACATGCGTGACAGATTATAAGTGATGAATTGTTACCCCATCCAGTGTTGGTTCCAGCCCTGTGCCCAATACTGCCAGGATAGGTGGCACCAGTTTCCAGGGTTAAAAAATGCATCCACCTTAATAAAAGGATAAGTTTCTGAGCATCTGTGTGCCCATCTGGTTTCTGGGTCTCTGTCATGCCAAAAGATGGTGCATCACAAACATTTGTAGTAATAAAATGCATTGCATTTGTCATTCCAACAGACGGTGCATCACAAACATAAATGCTACTTTTACAAATCCCATACCAAATGGCAAAAAATAGAGACACTTTTCATTCCAACAGTTGGCACATTAACAACATTTGTAGAAATGCATTTTGTGATGCACTGTCTCTTGGAGTGACAAATGCAATGCATTTTATTACTACATTCATTACAAAATCCATTCCAATAGATGGTGCACTGCAAATGTTAAACACTGAGGTCTACATTGATTAGTTAGATGTCAGCCCATCTTAGACAAGTAGCATGGCTAGTGTATGTATAAAACTGACAAAACCTGAACTTGAATATTATTGCCAGGCACACATAGTTGCTAGAAATTTCTTTTGGTTTTACACCCATACACATGTCAAAGTAAATAGAATTGAACAATACAATGTACTATTCATGACACCATCACTACATTACATACAGTAGAAGTGGATAATATATTGCACAAAACACAAATATCGTATATAAAACAACTTAGTAAAGCAGTATTGCACGCCTGCCCAGTAATATATTAAGTAAATCCTTAATTATAAACAGAAAATAAAAACATAATTTGGATTGGATGGAGAAGTTTAAAAATCAGGAAAAGACAGATGCATCAGCCATACTGACTGCAATAGGACTGCAGTAGGAAATAAACACTTAGTGTCTAGTAGTTCTTGCTTTTATTGATCGATAACGTTTTCTCGATGGTAGTAACCGAATGAGATGGTTGCCCAAGTCAGTGTAGTGTTTGCTGATACTTCCAGCACTTTTCCTGGCCCGTGATGCATGCAGGATCTCAAAGGAGTCCAGTTTCAGGCCCTCAGTCTTTTCTGCAGTCCGACTAACATGCTGCACTTTATGTTTCAAGTGAGCAGAGACTATTATGGAGAAAGTGAGGATGCTTTCAATGACAGCCTGATAAAACTAAGTTAAACTCTTTTAAGGTGATGGAGAAAAAACATCTGCTGCTGAGCTTTTCTGATAAGAACAGTTATGATGGTTGTGCCAAGAAATTGAAATGATTCCACCCTATTCATTTTTATAACTAGGAGTGTAGGAGGTGAGGGGTGTCTCCTAAAATCAACAATCCTTTCTTCTGTTTTCAGGGCATTCAGATTCATATTGTTGAGATTGCACCAAGTGGCCAGCCGATGTACCCCTCACCCTGAATACATTCTGTCACTGACCCTGTCTTTGGCTGCCATGTCTCATATAGGCTATGGGCCTTCCCTGCATGCATTTGTTTTTGTCTGGGCCTCACCTACTGTACCGACTGATCTGTGGCATAGAAGATAGTGACAGCAGCTGAGGGTCCTTTAACGTAAGTGGTGACTGGTTAGTTCCAGCTCTGTGACATACAGAAGGCCATCAAAATCCACAACCCCTTTTGACAGTAAAACGTTGAGAGGCAACTCTTAATTTTCCCTAAAGAATACAGCAATTAGCAGCTATTTAGATGGCCCAACTTTGAGGATGAAATGTTGGGGGTGGGGGATTTCAAACCTCTCCTCCTCCTCCTCCTCTTGTTATGCCTGGGGATTCAAGCAGACATTCAGAGAATCATGTAAGGCTCTCACTGTGCTTAAACCGACCCTGCAAGTTTATACAGCTGTAACTCAGCATCCTCCAACTATTGCCATTTTCATTCTCTTTTTATTTCATTCTGCTTACATTTCCTGTGGTCAGAGGTGCAGTTATTTTCAGTTTTGCTGTAACTCCAATGCTCAGTTGAAGTGCCGGAAAAATAAGAAAATCACCTTAATTCTATTCTATTCAAACCTACTTTTGGAATAGTTTGTTGTTTCCAGTGAAGCCTATTTGTAAATACCGTACATTAACATTAACATTCTCTGAACTTCTTTAATCTATTTCATGGTCACAAGGGGAGCTGGAGCCTTTCTAGGCATCATTGGGCACATGCCAGGCAAAAACCCTGAAGAAGACCCACTGACACACAAACACACACCTATTTATACTCACATGAGGTCAGATTTATAATCACTAATTGACCTAAACTGCACACCTTTGGGGATGAAGGAGGAACACCAGATCTTACAGACGAAAAGGGGAGAATATGGTTAAAAACAGGGAATATGTGCTAAACAAAGATTAGGTGCAGGATTTGAACCCAGGATCTGTAAGACAGTGCTAGCCAATATGCTACTGTGTCAACCACCATATCCTGACATATAGTCATGAAAGACACTGTACTAATGTTTTGAATAGACTATATAGTATTTTTTTCATTATGTGATATGTATTTGGATAAATCAAGACTCTAGTTCAGAGTTTTTTGAGTCAAAGAGTAGAAGCCCCAAAGGACAGTTGGGTGTCCCACCCAGGGCAGAGGTGAAATCCTTACCAGGCTGACATGCCATAATGGTAGGGTGGACTAAATGGGGGCAGTACCCGGCCGGGACACCTGATGATTTCTCTACTGGTTGGGATGCCCGAAGAATACAAGAACTTGCAGTAGAGGATGGCAGGGAGCAGTTCATCCCCCACTTTAATAGGTGGCAGTGTCCCTCATAAACAGTTCCAGTTTGGACACCCACAGGGCTGCATGGGAGTTGGAGTCCAGAGGAGCAGCCCTGTAGGGGTCCCTGTGACGATACGGGTTTGTTGTATACTCCCATCTGCCGTTCGGGAGCCTTTAACCCGACACCGATGAGCTAAGCAGTGAGGCAACAACATAGCAAGGGGATGGTGCAAAAGTGTCAAGTGCTTTTATTAAAACAACAGAACAAAAACAGTGTTCAAATTAAATAAAGTGCAGTGCTTCAAATCTTCAATAAATAAATAATCCATAAAAACAATTGTGAAACGTGAAGGTTAAAAACAATAGAAAAAAGTCTTCTAAAAACAACGAGGTTAAAATAATGCAGAAAGCTGTCCTTTTAAAAATCCGATGCATCCTTCTTCTATTACTGGCGGCCCCCCTGCTTCCCCCGTCTGGGCTTCTCAACAGGGGAGTTGCCCTACTTGCAGTTGTCCTTCACTCTGTCTACTTCAGCTGTTCAGTTCGCCTCTCCAAACCCTTTGCTCTGGTAAGCTCCTCCTGACAGCAACTTGGGTTCCACAGCGACCAGGGCGCCCACGCTGGGGAATTACACACCCCAAGTCCTGACTCCCGCTGCCTTCTGTGGCCTTCCGAGGAGAGTCATCTGCCTTCCGGTCACTCCCGCCCGTCAGAATCAACTCTGCGGGAGCGACCACTACTGCTACTCCTCGGGTGTCGGCCTAACACCCAAGCTACTTTTACAGCTGCACGTGAGCCTGCACTCGCTCGCTCTCTCACACAGACTTTCTCCTCCTGCTTCCCGAATTCTCCTGCAACCTCCGTTTCTTTCAATCTTTCCTTTTTCCCCTTAGCCGACTCGACTTCTATTTATCAAGAGGGCATGGCAGCTGTGGCAAATTAGCAGCCCCAGGAATAATCACGGATGCGGGCGGTCTCTCACCTGTGCACTTAGGGTTAGAAACACCCACATCGCGAACCGCTTCAGCCACACAACCACCACGCCCCCTCGCTAAGCCACGAGCACGGTGATTATTTATTTTAAAACAGGCCTTTGATGGGAGCTGTGGACCAGCTATACCACAGTCCCTGGCGGACGATAGTAGGCCTTGCCGGAGGAAGGCCTCCCTGGCTTTCTTATGACCCGGAAGTGCTTCCAACTGGCCACATCATGCCACCAGAAGTACTCATGAGTCCGCAATCAAAGAGACCGTGCTGTCTTGTCCAGGTGAGATGGTGCTGTGGGGAAGGTGGGAAAAGAAAAAGTGCGAGAGTGATAGAGAAAAAGAAGCAAATGGCCTGTTTATTACGTACAAGGTATTCTTGTAATAAACAACCCTTTTTTGAACCTGGGACTGTATTGTGTCATTGTGTTTTAGGGTTTGGGGTGCACAGATGCCCCCTAGCCTTCACAAAGGAAAGTGCTTTTTTAGATTTATTAATTTTCACAATCTTTAGTTTAGGCTTTGTAAATTTAATGCATGTGGTTTCAGTCCACAATTTTGCTTACGATTGTCGCCATCTTTGTTTAGGCGTTGCTAAAATGCCAGGGTGGAGTCACAAAGGTCACGACCCTTACGCTAACTGCTGGACAGGTTAAAAGGTCAGACCCTTTAATCCACTTACTCGTCTGGGTTTGTAAAAATTTCCGGCCTTTATTTTTCTTTTTGATCAAAACTACTTACATTTCTAATACCTTTTTTGCGCAGACCCTTGCTTGTTTTTCCGACTAAGATTTTTGATTCACATTTTGCATTCAACGTCAGGTCCTTTTAATCTCCTGGTTTTGACCTTTGTTTCGATTTTGACTACTTTCTTGATCAGCCTCAAAAAATTCTCCTAGCAATTTTTAAATAGCATAATAAATAGTTCTTTTTTATTGGTGAGCAGGAAAAAATGGCAAAATACTGTGCCTTATCTTATCAACCTTGTTTTACTTGTACACCCCACAATAATCACCCTGGAAATCTCAGTTGTGACAAGCTGCACCCTGCTGGGACCACAGCTCATAGTCTGTGAGTTTTACACCACTGACAGGACAAACAAGTACTTCTCCCCATTTTCATACAGGACCTAGACTACATAGGAGCATCCCCTACAGTAACTCCTTGGGGACTGTGAGTATCAGTAAACCACAAGGTAGTTTCAGTGAGATAGAAACAAACTTTATTTCATCTAACCCTCAGTTTATTTGCAGAGTATATCAAACAGTGGGAGTTAAGTGAATGAAAACATACAACCTGAACCATCCAAATCATTGTCTCACAGGTAGTCCGCCTTGAGCAGTTACAAAGGCTACAGTCCCTTCTTAAACCAGCAGAGATATCCGCATATATTGAGATTATTTTCTTTTTAATCCAAGGTGTTCTTTCACCTCTTAATACTTATATCTGTTGGGGCACATTTTCAGTTGTTGGTGTCAAGTTTAACAAATACTGTTACTCATGCCTCTGAAATATCGTGTCCCTCACATATCTCCTATGCTCCTTCAGTCTCCCTCTCATATCAAACACTAGGCCATTATGTGCTCCTGAATCCTATTCTTTTATACAGTGCCCCTTTAATGATTTGGAAAAGTACTGGTAGTACCCTAAAAGTTGCATCAGCTAAAATTGGACAACTGATATAATTTGTCAATGGTTTTGTTATGTGTCAGTGAGACCACTTTGATCATATAGTTAAATAAAATATTTTGTTTACTAAAAAGTTCTCAAGCATTTATAGTTTCTCCTCTTCCAAACTTATGCACACTTTAAGTTCTTAAGCTCAAACTACAGTGGTGTGAAAAACTATTTGCCCCCTTCCTGATTTCTTATTCTTTTGCATGTTTGTCACACAAAATGTTTCTGATCATCAAACACATTTAACCATTAGTCAAATATAACACAAGTAAACACAAAATGCAGTTTTTAAATGATGATTTTTATTATTTAGGGAGAAAAAAAATCCAAACCTACATGGCCCTGTGTGAAAAAGTAATTGCCCCCTTGTTAAAAAATAACCTAACTGTGGTGTATCACACCTGAGTTCAATTTCCGTAGCCACCCCCAGGTCTGATTACTGCCACACCTGTTTCAATCAAGAAATCACTTAAATAGGAGCTGCCTGACACAGAGAAGTAGACCAAAAGCACCTCAAAAGCTAGACATCATGCCAAGATCCAAAGAAATTCAGGAACAAATGAGAACAGAAGTAATTGAGATCTATCAGTCTGGTAAAGGTTATAAAGCCATTTCTAAAGCTTTGGGACTCCAGCGAACCACAGTGAGAGCCATTATCCACAAATGGCAAAAACATGGAACAGTGGTGAACCTTCCCAGGAGTGGCCGGCCGACCAAAATTACCCCAAGAGCGCAGAGACGACTCATCCGAGAGGTCACAAAAGACCTCAGGACAACGTCTAAAGAACTGCAGGCCTCACTTGCCTCAATTAAGGTCAGTGTTCACGACTCCACCATAAGAAAGAGACTGGGCAAAAACGGCCTGCATGGCAGATTTCCAAGACGCAAACCACTGTTAAGCAAAAAGAACATTAGGGCTCGTCTCAATTTTGCTAAGAAACATCTCAATGATTGCCAAGACTTTTGGGAAAATACCTTGTGGACTGATGAGACAAAAGTTGAACTTTTTGGAAGGCAAATGTCCCGTTACATCTGGCGTAAAAGGAACACAGCATTTCAGAAAAAGAACATCATACCAACAGTAAAATATGGTGGTGGTAGTGTGATGGTCTGGGGTTGTTTTGCTGCTTCAGGACCTGGAAGGCTTGCTGTGATAGATGGAACCATGAATTCTACTGTCTACCAAAAAATCCTGAAGGAGAATGTCCGGCCATCTGTTCGTCAACTCAAGCTGAAGCGATCTTGGGTGCTGCAACAGGACAATGACCCAAAACACACCAGCAAATCCACCTCTGAATGGCTGAAGAAAAACAAAATGAAGACTTTGGAGTGGCCTAGTCAAAGTCCTGACCTGAATCCAATTGAGATGCTATGGCATGACCTTAAAAAGGCGGTTCATGCTAGAAAACCCTCAAATAAAGCTGAATTACAACAATTTTGCAAAGATGAGTGGGCCAAAATTCCTCCAGAGCGCTGTAAAAGACTCATTGCAAGTTATCGCAAACGCTTGATTGCAGTTATTGCTGCTAAGGGTGGCCCAACCAGTTATTAGGTTCAGGGGGCAATTACTTTTCCACACAGGGCCATGTAGGTTTGGATTTTTTTTTCTCCCTAAATAATAAAAACCACCATTTACAAACTGCATTTTGTGTTTACTTGTGTTATATTTGACTAATGGTTAAATGTGTTTGATGATCAGAAGCATTTTGTGTGACAAACATGCAAAAGAATAAGAAATCAGGAAGGGGGCAAATAGTTTTTCACACCACTGTATCTATAGACCCTGGCACTATATAAGTGAATGTTTGGGGATGCTTTTTACTATTTGCATATATCCCATCAGCCGATTCATCAGGCTGGTTACATGCATCCCATCAGCCCTTAGAGCGTAGGAAAATACTGAGACATCCCTGCCATGTTAAGCTCTTTAGCTTTTTCCTATAAAATCTACATTTGTATATTATTCTAGTCACTTAAAAACTGTATCTTATTTAAATAACCCAATATTCCTAAATTAACACATTACACAAATTAAATATTACAAATCTTATTTAACAGACTGTAATAAGCACTATTTTTAATCCCTATACAACAAAAATGCTAATTTCCATCCATCCATCTATCCATTTACCATTTTCGCCCACTTTTCTGGGTCTGGATTATAAGGGGCAGCAATCTAAGCAAAGATACCCAGATGTTCCTCCTTCCCTCCACCTCTCCAAGAAGATACAGAGGTGCTCCCTGGGCAACTAAGAGATACAAAGTCACCAGCGTGTTCTGGGTCTGTCCCGAGATCTCCTACTGGTTGGATATGCCTGAAACACTTCTCAAAGGTGTCAGGGAGACATCAAAATCAGATGCCCGAAACACATCAGCTGGCTTCTTTTCATCTGGATGAGTGGCATCTCTACTTTGAGCTACTCCTGAAGGTATACACACCTCACCCTGTGAAAGAAACTCATTTTTACCGCTTCTATCTGCAATCTAGTTCTTTTGATCACTACCCACACCTCATGACCATAGATGAGGGTAGAAATGTAAACTGACTGGTAAATCAAGAGCCTTGCCTTTTGGCTAAACTCTCTCTTCACCACGACTGACCAGTACAACGTCCATCTGACTGCCAGCACTACTCCAATCCCCCTGTTGATCTCCTGCTGCCTTCTTCCCTTGCTTGTGAACAAGACCCCGGGATACTTCAACTTAATCTACTTTACCCATGGGACCTGGTTGAGCACAGCTTGAAGAAGCAACATGGGCCCATCCTCCAAACTCTATATAATTGATTGTAAAAGAAAAAAAGCATTTTACAAATGAGTTTTAAATTCGTCTTCTCAGACAGATTTCTGATTGACTAAAAAAATGGCAGATTCTCTGGCTTTAAATGGTGATAAAGCCATCAATCTATGTAGCCCCAATCCCTGGAGCGGTGGGAAATTACCATCATCAGAGTTTTTAAGTTGTCTCCAATGTACACACACGTGACAACAGCTACCAGGAACTAAAACTCAAGCTTTTACATTATAAAGTGATTTATACTGTACTGTCCCATTTCAGAATTCTAATAAACTTTACTAATGTTTAGGATAATGTGGAAGGAAAAAGCCCTTAAAGTCGAAAATAGTTTCACTGGAAGAAAAGATGAATCATTTAACCAGGAGAGGCTGCTATGTGTTATCCTTATGATACAATTTTTTGTGTGAATTAAACAAAAATTTTGTTGCCACTGCTAATTAATTTAAAAAATGCCTTCCTAATTATACTCAGCTGTCTTCCATGCTCCTTTTAATGAGCACTTTCCATAACTCACCATTTTCATGTCTTCATTTATTTCCTCAGGCAGTAATGATCATCACCTATAAGGAGCCTGATAATCCTGAATATGAAATGTTTGTGGAGGAAGTGAAGACAAGAGCCCTGAAAACATACAACTTCTCAATAAACAATTCACTGGTGAGTGAAATGCTCCAAGGAATTCTGAAGAGTAATGTGATTCAGTTGACTTATTTGAGAAATGTTAGTATAGATTAAGAGAGCTAGCAAATAGATTGATGAATGACTGGAAATTTGGACAAGCATTGGATTTTAGTTCATCATAAGGAGAGCACCAGCCATCATTCACTGCTCAGCTGCCTGATATCCTGTAATGGAAAAAGTGGATGGATCAAAGGCTTAGATTGTCATATACTGTACTGGTCTGCTTTTGTTTCTGCAGCATACAATGGACTAAAATTTATTGCTTGATATTTTTAATTTGCAAGCGTTCTTTAGAGATGGATAGTGGTGCAGTGGTTAAGGTGGAGTTTGTGCATTCTCTCCACATCTAGGTGGTACTTTGATTTTCCTCCCACATCCTAAAGAAATCCTTGTGAAGCTAAACTGGGTCCAAGTGAATGTGTGTGTCCTGCAATTGCCTGGCACTCAATCTAGGGTTATGTTCTGAATGGTAGCCAGGATAGAGTCTAGCCCTGGCTGGACAGGAAGTTGTCCGTGACATGTTTGGCCTTTAACGGCTACCCCTGGAATGGGCTTTGGCTCACCGTTTGTCTTTGGTGAGTAGTAGAATTTAGAGAATGAGTGGATGCACTGATGTTATACATTTGAGGTATAACAAATAATTTATTAGGAAATGCCAAGAAACATCAAATAAGTTATTCATCGGTGTATTATGAGGGGACTATATGTCAAGAATATAACCATTACTATTTTACTGAAGAAACAAAATATATATTGCAAATCCTAGATTGTGACAAATGTGTTCTGAGATTTTTCAGGTAAGGAAGACAGTTTCCAAGTAAAGTATTCATATGGGTGGCTTGGTGATCAGTTTATCCCCCAAGTGCTCCCTGTGTGCAGTTTGCATGTTCCCCCCTTGGGTGCTCCAGTTTCCTCCCAGAGTCCAAAGACTTGCAGGTTAGGTGGGTTGGCCCCAGTGTGTGTCTATGTGTTCACACTGTGATGGACTGATGCCCTGTCCAGGGAGTGCCTTGCACTCAATGCTTGCAGGAATTGGCTTCCCTGCCACCCTGCTCTGGATAAGCAGGTTTGAAAGATGGATGGATGGATGGATGGATGGATGGATGGATGGATGGATGGATGGATGGATGGATGGATGGATAGATGAATGGATGGATGGATGGTAGTTATAGTCCCTAATCATGGTGCTGGAGAGTTGTGATGTGTTGCAGTTTGATTAGCATGTTAGCAGAATTTCACTGTATTCTGTACATGTGGCAATAACAAAGCTATAGATCCAATTCAGAGTAAATAATCAGAAGTATTTATATATGAATTTAATAGATGTCTCCCCTAAGTTTATAACAAAGAATCTGGTCAGTTAAATATCTTGTGCAATGCTTTATTATGATTTGCTAAGCAACAATAATCACTTACTGTATGTTACTTTTGTAGCAGTGTGTAATAATTGGCAAAGATTGTAGCTCATATATGCATGTTCTCAGTGTGTTGTAGGTTTTCTCAAGGGACTCCGGTTCTCATGAACACAAACATAGGCTGTTAAGTTGATGGATGACTCTAAATGGGCCTTTTTTTAAGTGTGTGTGGGTGTCAATGTGAGTGCGCCTTAAGTGGACTGGGATACCTTCCAACGCTTACTCCTGCTGGCATATGCTCACTAGCTCCCATACTGGAAAGATCCAGTTAAGAAAATAGTGAATGATAGTTAGGAAATAACAGGAAAAATGCAGCACAGTCCGACAAGCAAGACAAAAATTTAAAATATGCTTGATTATATAAAGCAGGGTCTCCTTCATGGAGATTGTATATTCCTTCATCTCCAGAGATTGTTTCAGAAAATTTTACCTTGTTTTCCCTCTTTATTTAAATATATTCCGTAGCACTGAGTACCAATGATAAATTGTATTTGAAACGAGTGGATTCTCAAGTGTCATGCAGTCCTCCTGTTTAGGTTGAGTGAATGTGAAGAAGATAATAAAAATGAAAACTTAGATGAAATTGCAGCATATTCAGTAAACAAATCTGAAAGGCTCAACAGAAAAGAACGGGAGAGACAAAAGAGCTCCTCATTTATTTGGCACAAATTAGAGCTTAAATCATACCTGGTAGCTATGTAACTTCATTGTTGTCTTGTTGTGAGTATAAATCTAATCTCTAATTTTTCAGTGGCTTGGGTTGTCAAACTTTTGTGGAAGGTACAGGGACTCCTTTTAGGGGTATTATCAGCGTGACAAGTTAAGCTGTGGGGTCGTTTCCATTTCTGCAACATTGGAGCTAAGGCAGAAGCTGGCAGACACACCACTTTATCTGGTTTGAGACATCATCCCATTCAGTGTTCCCTTTACCTTGGGCACTGTAGAGTTTGCTGTGGCACCACCAGCAATTGTTCTCATTTTAAATACTTCAAGAAATACCGTGCAACTGGAAACTTGTACAGTTTGTGCTGATTATTAACATTTTTTTTCTTCTGAGCCTGCCCCATTGCATGCATCCTAAGGAAGGTATTCATGGGTCACCCCAAGTACAAGCCCAAACCAACTCTTAATCCAGAGAAGCTGCAGTTCTGCTCTAAGGTCCACTAATATGACCCTTTCATGGATAGTGAGCCCAGCAACCCTGTACAGTACAAGAATCTTATTTTGGCCACTTGTATCAGCAATCTCATTGTTTCAATGACAGCTTCAATGACGTGAGGATGGGGATGTAGAATAACTGGTAAACTGAGCTTCATCTGTGGGTTAGCTGCTGGCAGTGCTCTGATTAGTACATCAGTCTTACAATATCCTTTGCTCTCACTTGTAAACAAGACTCCAAAATACTTCAACTCCTCCTCTTGCTGCAGCTGCTCTCCGTTTCCCTGCCGGGAACATGCCACCCTTGGAGAGGATGATGACCTAAGATTTGGAGGTGTTAATTCTCATCCAAACGGCATTACACAAAGCTGTGAAATATTCCAGTGTACATCAATAAGAGATCATGGTTTGATGAGGAAATACAGAACAACATACTGTAACCTGCAAACAGTATAAGTTCTCAAACTGGATACATTACAAACCTTCACCATATCTTGATATCTTGTCTATGAAACAGGAGAGGAGACAAGACAAGACAAGACACACCGTTTGTGAATTTAATGCTCGAATGATCTCGAATTAATGAAAAGTATGTGAACACAGCTCTTGTTCTGTAAGTATGAGATCAGAATTGCATGAAGAAGTGGACTCTGATCCCCATACTTTTGTAGAACTTTTTCAGAGAACATCACGGGGTATAAGGACATAAACTTTTTCAAAATCTAGAACATACATGTATATAGCATGGTCCTTGTACCATTATCCCTTGGGTACCTGTGTAAGGAGTAGTTGGTGCACTGTTCCATGGCCAAGATAGAACACACTTCTTTCCGAGTCTCAGGTATAACAATCAGATGGAGTACTTGCTCCGCTACTCCAGTATAGTCTTTCCAAGGAATTTTGATCCTTTAGTAATCTGAATACACCCTCTCATCCTTCTTTTTAAAAATGAAGATCACCACTCCATTCTGCCTGTCTCATGGCAATGTTTTTGCCTTTCATACAACACTGGAGTGGTATGTTAGCCAAGACATGACCACAATATCCAATCCTTTCAACATTTGCAGTCATATCTCATCCACCTCTAAAGCATTGCCAGTACAAGTCTTTTTAATCACTACAGCAACCATAGACACAAGGATGGACCTAACAGGAAACAACACTTCTGGCACTGCCTCCTCTAATGAAGGCAATGCCAACTTTTTAAGGTGATCCTCAAAGTGCAATCTTCACCTGTCAGTGATATTCCCGGTTTCCCCATCATTGCTGAGAACAACCTGGGCAACATCAAATGTACTTTTTCTAAGTTATTTAATGGTTTGCCAGCATCTCTTCAAGGTCATCCAAAAGACTATCTACATTGCCTAGTCAAACTTCACTCACACCCAATCCTTCACTTTGGTCACTGCTACATTGTTACCATTTTTGCATGCCAATACCTCTCAATCTGAAGACCATCCTGCTAGCACTGCAAGGAAGGTCTTTTTCTTCATTTTGACATTTTCAGTTACCACCAAGGCAGGCACCGGTAATCTTTTGGTGAAAACTCTTTGCAGCTGTCTCCATTAGTATGCTCCTGAAAACAGTTCTTTTGGACTCTATGTCCCTTTACTCTCCCAAGATGCAGCAGAAGCTCCTCTATCCATCCATCCATCCATCCATTGTCTCCCGCTTATCCGAGGTCGGGTCGCGGGGGCAGCAGCTTGAGCAGAGATGCCCAGACTTCCCTCTCCCCGGCTACTTCTTCTAGCTCTTCCGGGAGAATCCCAAGGCGTTCCCAGGCCAGTCGAGAGACATAGTCCCTCCAACGTGTCCTGGGTCTTCCCTGGGGCCTCCTCCCGGTTGGATGTGCCCGGAACACCTCACCAGGGAGGCGTCCAGGAGGCATCCTGATCAGATGCCCAAGCCACCTCATCTGACTCCTCTCGATGCGGAGGAGCAGCGGCTCTACTCTGAGCCCCTCCCGGATGACTGAGCTTCTCACCCTATCTTTAAGGGAAAGCCCAGACACCCTGCGGAGGAAACTCATTTCAGCTGCTTGTATTCGCGATCTCGTTCTTTCGGTCACTACCCATAGTTCATGACCATAGGTGAGGGTAGGAACATAGATCGACTGGTAAATTGAGAGCTTCGCCTTGCAACTCAGCTCCTTTTTCACCACGACAGACCGATGCAGCGCCCGCATTACTGCGGATGCCGCACCGATCCGCCTGTCGATCTCACGCTCCATTCTTCCCTCACTCGTGAACAAGATCCCGAGATACTTGAACTCCTCCACTTGAGGCAGGATCTCGCTACCAACCCTGAGAGGGCACTCCACCCTTTTCCGGCTGAGGACCATGGTCTCGGATTTGGAGGTGCTGATTCTCATCCCAGCTGCTTCACACTCAGCTGCGAACCGATCCAGAGAGAGCTGAAGATCACGGCCTGATGAAGCAAACAGGACAACATCATCTGCAAAAAGCAGTGACCCAATCCTGAGCCCACCAAACCGGACCCCCTCAACGCTCTGGCTGCGCCTAGAAATTCTGTCCATAAAAGTTATGAACAGAATCGGTGACAAAGGGCAGCCCTGGCGGAGTCCAACTCTCACTGGAAACGGGTTCGACTTACTGCCGGCAATGCGGACCAAGCTCTGGCACAGATCGTACAGGGACCGAACAGCCCTTATCAGGGGGGCCGGTACCCCATACTCTCGGAGTACCCCCCACAGGATTCCCCGAGGGACACGGTCGAATGCCTTTTCCAAGTCCACAAAACACATGTAGACTGGTTGGGCAAACTCCCATGCACCCTCCAGGACCCTGCTAAGGGTATAGAGCTGGTCCACTGTTCCGCGACCAGGACGAAAACCACACTGTTCCTCCTGAATCCGAGGCTCGACTATCCGACGGGCCCTCCTCTCCAGGACCCCTGAATAGACTTTTCCAGGGAGGCTGAGGAGTGTGATCCCTCTGTAGTTGGAACACACCCTCCGATCCCCCTTCTTAAAGAGGGGGATCACCACCCCGGTCTGCCAATCCAGAGGCACTGTCCTTGATGTCCATGCGATGTTGCAGAGGCGTGTCAACCAAGACAGTCCTACAACATCCAGAGCCTTGAGGAACTCCGGGCGTATCTCATCCACCCCCGGGGCCCTGCCACCAAGGAGTTTTTTGACCACCTCGGTGACCTCAGTCCCAGAGATGGGGGAGCCCACCTCTGAGTCCCCAGGCTCTGCTTCCTCATTGGAAGGCATGTTAATGGGATTGAGGAGGTCTTCGAAGTACTCCCCCCACCGACCCACAACGTCCCGAGTCGAGGTCAGCAGCGCACCATCCCCACCATATACAGTGTTGACACTGCACTGCTTCCCCTTCCTGAGACGCCGGATGGTGGACCAGAATCTCCTCGAAGCCGTCCGAAAGTCGTTCTCCATGGCCTCACCAAACTCCTCCCACGCCCGAGTTTTTGCCTCAGCAACCACCAAAGCCGCATTCCGCTTGGCCTGCCGGTACCTATCAGCTGCCTCCAGGGTCCCACAGGACAAAAGGGTCCTGTAGGACTCCTTCTTCAGCTTGACGGCATCCTTCACCACCGGTGTCCACCAACGGGTTCGGGGATTGCCGCCACGACAGGCACCGACCACCTTACGGCCACAGCTCCGGTCAGCCGCCTCAACAATAGAGGCACGGAACATGGCCCATTCGGACTCAATGTCCCCCACCTCCCTCGGGGACATGGTCGAAGTTCTGCCGGAGGTGGGAGTTGAAGCTACTTCTGACAGGGGGCTCTGCCAGACGTTCCCAGCAGACCCTCACAACACGTTTGGGCCTACCACGCCTGACCGGCATCCTCCCCCACCATCGAAGCCAACTCACCACCAGGTGGTGATCAGTTGACAGCTCCGCCCCTCTCTTCACCCGAGTGTCCAAGACATGTGGCCGCAAGTCCGACGACACGACCACAAAGTCGATCATCGAACTGAGGCCTAGGGTGTCCTGGTGCCAAGTGCACATATGAACACCCCTATGCTTGAACATGGTGGTCGTTATGGACAATCCGTGACGAGCACAGAAGTCCAATAGCAAAACACCGCTCGGGTTCAGATCGGGGGGGCCATTCCTCCCAATCACGCCCTTCCAGGTCTCACTGTCATTGCCCACGTGAGCATTGAAGTCTCCCAGCAGAACGAGGGAGTCCCCAGAAGGTATGCCCTCTAGCACCCCCTCCAGGGACTCCAAAAAGGGTGGGTACTCCGAACTGCTGTTCGGTGCATACGCACAAACAACAGTTAGGACCCGTCCCCCCACCCGAAGGCGAAGGGAGGCTACCCTCTCATCCACCGGGGTAAACCCCAATGTACAGGCTCCAAGTCGGGGGGCAATAAGTATACCCACACCCGCTCGGCGCCTCTCACCGGGGGCAACTCCAGAGTGGTACAGAGTCCAGCCCCTCTCAAGGAGATTGGTTCCAGAGTCCAAGCTGTGCGTCGAGGTGAGTCCGACTATATCTAGCCGGAACCTCTCAACTTCCCGCACTAGCTCAGGCTCCTTCCCCTTCAGAGAGGTGACATTCCACGTCCCAAGAGCCAGCTTCTGTAGCCGAGGATCGGACCGCCAAGGTCCCCGCCTTCGGCCACCACCCAACTCACACTGCACCCGACCTCCTTGGCCCCTCCCATAGGTGGTGAGCCCATGGGAAGGGGGACCCACGTTGCCTCTTCGGGCTGTGCCCGGCCGAGCCCCATGGGTGCAGGCCCGGCCACCAGGCGCTCGCCATCGAGCCCCACCTCCAGGCCTGGCTCCAGAGTGGGGCCCCGGTGACCCGCGTCCGGGCAAGGGAAAACGGCGTCCAAAGTTTTCATTCATCATAGAAGGTTTGAACCGCTCTTTGTCTCATCCCTCACCTACGACCAGTTTGCCTTGGGTGGCCCTACCAGGGGCATAAAGCCCCGGACAACAGAGCTCCTAGGATCATTGGGACACGCAAACCCCTCCACCACGATAAGGTGGCGGTTAAAGGAGGGGAGCTCCTCTAGAGGTTAGAGTTAAATTCATTCTGAACAGAAGAAGCACACAGTCAATACTTGATTGGGTCTTTCATTTGAGCCAGGTTTAAACCAAGTGATGATCGGTTCACTGCTCAGTAGTTATCTTTATTCAGCTGTCCAAAACATATGAATTAAGAATACAAAGTGTGGCAGATGGCTGGGGCTCATGGAGGATGGAAGGACCAGGAGAGGAGCAGTACCTCCCCTGGAACATGAGAAGGCAGCCGCTCTGGTGGATGTTGGGGCCACAGAAACAGAGCTAGGAAGCGCAACCCTGTGATGGGCCTGTGGCCTCCAGGGGGCACATGGACATTGCCTAAGCCCTGGACTGGAGCACTTCGGCCACACCAGGAAGTGCTGCCAGAACAGGAACCAGGTACACCCAGAATGCTTCTGGGTGCCCATGTAGCACTTCTGCGACACCAGAAAGTTTTGCAGGAAGGTCATCAGGAAGCACCTGGAGCACATCCAGATACATTATAAAAGGTGATCTTTTCATTGACTTGAATTGTACAACACCTATTCATTACGAGTATCCCTATCTCATCTTGGGTCTCCTGTTGGGTGACTCCAAACTAGGAGAAAGACTTCCAGTGATCAAAAAGTTTGCTTCCTGAGCCAACACTGTAAGTAGAGATGAGTCCAACTATATCTAGCAGATACTTTTCAATTCTCACACCATTTTCACCCCCCGCCTGCCAGAGAAAATACATTTCATATCCTAAGAAACAGTTTCCATTGTTAAGGTCTACTATGCATGAGTTTGCCCCACAACTCGCATTGCAACTGAACCTCACACTTTGCTGTATGTAGAGGCCCCCACATAGTATCTTTCTGCAGCTTTTTGAGATAAGCCTGGCAGGGCAATGTGGGTCATCCGGACATTATGTACGCATTAAGTTGTGTGGATGTGTTGCAGTGTATCTTTTATGCACTACTCACTCCCCTTCCCATAAAGCAGTTTGGAAGTGCTATGCAGCTGTGACTCTAGAAACTCCATGGGGGACACCCTCCTCAAGGCCAAATGCACCACTCTTCCTTAGTGTGTTGATGCTTTGTAATACTCAGTACTAAATGGGGGAAAGGTTGCTGTTCATGTTTTGGAGCTTAGCGACGCTCGATACTCCATAGGGGGATACACCACCTCACCCTTTCTTTGTTTGTGTAGTAGTGCCTTGCACCATTAAATGGTAAATACCACCTCAAAATATATTCAAATCCTCTCAGCAGTACAAAAAAATAGAGAGAACATTGCCTGTACTTGGTGTCCACCACCAGTGAAAAACACTCCCAAACCTTGCTCCAGAAATGGGTCCCAGTTTCACTGTTCTGGGTGAGGTTCTCTTCCATTTCATTTAAACATTTGTGAGGGTCAATTATGGATTGTTATTTGTGCGTTCCTACCCTTTAGACCACTTTGCCAATGGAAACCCGAAAAGTAGCATATATCTCCAGACACCATAGCTCAAAGATTCATTGAGACACAGAAGCCAAGTAGAATGTCCTAAAATCATAAAATGTCAACAAACAAAGTACATAACATAATAAGACGGAATTTGTGAAGTTGCATAGGAGAATAATTTACACTGAGAACTAAAAAGTACATTCTAAAAATTGATATGGTATTAGGTGTGGCAGTTTCCTAGGACCTCATAATATGATATTATGTCAATATTTCTTATGATTCTAGTTTATATAACTGCAAGAAGGACCATAATGTCATCACCTAAATGATGAGATAAGCCTGATTGGTTTGACTATTTACTTGTAAAAAATTAATAAATGACTATTCAAAAATATATCAAAAATTCTAAATAAAAGAAAAGCAATACAAAAAATATAAAAATACTACAATAAAGAAAATGACAAGCAATAAAAAAAGTCAAGATACAAAAATGCTATAATGCTACAATGAAGAAAAGTTCTAGAAATACAAAGGCCAAAATGCTATGAACTAGAGAGGTCCCAACCATGAAATTCCTGAAAATACTCAAAAACTCCAACTAGGTGGAAAATACCATCAAAAATCAAAGTAGAAATAAAAGACAAATAATATTTATTTTTGCAAAATAAGCTAACGGCATTCCTAGGCAAACAAGTCCCAATCACAAATCCAAATTCAATGTCAAAAACAGAGCCAATGTCAAAAATCCAGTAAATCACAAATAATCAAAGAGCACTGTAAATCACATTAGACACTCACCACACCACAAGCGCATTCAATGAACTGCAGTCGGATTGTGGGTTGTCATCGCCTTTATAAGGCTTGATGGTGATGGGTAGGTGGTCTTGCCACTTGAGGGACCATCCACAACACACATGGAACACTACAGAATACATATGGACATAAACAAACTAAATAATAAATATGGGTAGCATAGAATATGAATAAAATAAACATAAGAGCCTTTGAACCCCAGATAGGGGAACTGGCTGAAACATGAAACAAACTACCACAAAAATTTAATAATCTGGAAAAGGCCATATTATACAAGGGCCATGTGATACAACAAATCCAAGAAATGTAAAAATGTGAAGAAATACTAAATGCCAAAATTAAAAAACAAGCAAAAAAAAAAAAAAAAATAACAATATAACCCATATTTGCATAGAAAGAGGAAAAGGTGGACCACAGACAAAGAGAATAAACTCAATGGCCCAGTGGTTGGGCTGGGGTCTGCTAAACCCTTAAACTGGGACTCAGGTGGCAGTTCTGACAACTGCACACCAGTAGAATTGGACAGCCCCCCCTCCGGACTAAGCATAAGAAGGCAAAAAGCAGAAGCAATTTAGAGAAAAATAAAGAAGCAACAATTAATACAACTAAAGATAAGAAAGGTGTCCAGGGTAAACCATGCTAATCCTGGGTCTTGATATAATACTGCTGTGATTTTTATATGTTCTAAAATATTAAGTATTGTTATTCAGTTTTTCAAGCATAAATCTCATAACAGAAAATGTCACATACCTGACAGATTTTCAGATGAGCCTGATTTGAAAAAAATCGTACTGAAGCTCATTTAAAATGTTTGTGTAAATGAAAACATCATGAATAATCTTGGTGTGCAGCTGATATTACTATATTTGATTAAAAAAAACATTTTAGCCTTGATTTTAAGCAGAATTTATTTTTTTGGGAGCTGATCAGAAAATTCCAGTGAGCAAGTCTAGTGCAAGGAGATCTTAAGATAAATAAAGTAGTCCATGATGATTATGCTGAAATCTGCCCTTTTCATTTATTATATAGACAAAGGTTTCTTTCATTTTTTGTCTGCCTTTTTAGATTCTTTTGAAACCCATTCCTTGTTGCATGCCTGGGGGTTTTCTTTGGAGAATCTTGGATGATCAGAGCTGTGGTTGTCCTACTTGGAGAATTGTGGACAATTGTCATGGGGGTAATTGAGGATGATTGTTGGAGCAATGTTGATTGATTAATTAACCCACTGCAACCCACTTCACAAACCATCAATGACCCATTACTATTAACTCTTTGAGGGCTGAATATTTTTTCTAAAAAACTCAGTTTTCTGAAAAGCACACAAAGTGATGGTTTCACACATAAATCAACCTAAAATGTCTGTTGCTACGTGCTGTGGCTGCTGTTGGTGCATGTTTGGCATTTCTGTGGCTGCACAGGGGCACCTCGATGGCCAGCAGGAATGCCCGGTGGGCTGGCTGCCTTGGCTGTCTTCGCACAGCAGGTGGGCAACGGTGGCAGTTGCAGTGTGACGCAATATGATTTGTACCTCCTGTCATCATCGTAAGTGGTGGTCCTCCCAGGCGAATGCTGCCATAGGCGCATCAGCTACCCAAATGTGTTCAGCACCACAAGATCAGCTGGGGACTGATCAGCTGATGCTGGCACTTCACTTTCATTTTCGATCTCCATCTCCTGATCACATGCATCAAATTCCAAGTCCGACAAGTCATAGTCCAATTCAGTGATAATATGTAAAACGTCCATGGGTTTTTTTAATTTGCATATCTGCTTTAGTCTCTCGCCAGATGTCGATGCCTTTTTAGAAATGATTTGCTCTTCGCTACTCACGCAGGGAATTGAGGTCAAATCAACAAAGCTACTTAACTTTCCTTCTAGCAAAGAGAGTTGAACTTAAATGGAAGGGCGGGTTTTGTCGCAGTTTACAGCCGATTACCGTCCTCTACCCCCTGAATTTCGACAAAAGTCGACATCAGCTCTGAAAGAGTTAAATACAGCAGTAACTTAGGACTCAGCTGTGGCAGACTGGGCCGTGACCCCTATTTTAAGAAACCCTGGTATAGACTTAATGTGTGTGATGTGATGTGAATGACTGGGTGATTGAGTTAAAGAGTGAGTGGGTCTGTGTATATGGAGGGTGCGCTTTGTTATGGCAGACAAATTTGGTCCAGACAGTACTTCCTTTGGGAGAATTTAGCCTCAGGCCAAATCTATTTGATGATCCCTGGTGTAAATATTTAGCTATTTTAATCACAAATTCTTAAACTTTCAAAGTGTAGAAAAACACTTGAACGTGATTTAGTTCTTAAATAATGATAAAAGTCCCATGTTAAATAACTATAGGAAGAAAAGGGTCTTGTGATGCTTTGCATGTCCTTTTTTATTTTAAGGACTTTAGCCTTTTTTTTCTTTTGCTTGCTGGGTTTCATTGCCTGTTAAAATGAGATAAACTTTGATAAATCTGACCAGGAGAAGTCAAAGCATGTAAAAGACAATACAGCCGGATGTGACAATTGATTCCTGTTGACGTTTATTGGATGTTCAATTTCTTCTGTTATTACAGGGACTACAATGTATTCTCAATGTAGCTTTCAGTCCTAGTTTGTAGTGTGTCGAAGTTGCGGACTTCAATGTCAATGCTTGCAAACTGCCTCTTCCATTTAAAACTATTTCTTTACCGTAACACTGTAAAAAACAAAAAGATCCTAACCTAAATGCAAAACTTAAACATTAAAAGAGCATTTGCAGCAGCACTAAAGTTTGCATTGTGATATATGTTGTAATGTACAGTATCATGTTATTATTATAATTGTGAATGATGTAGTACGCATGTTTCTATTTTCATATGCATTGCTATTGATGTCAATTACCCACAGTACCACTGTATGCTTCTTTGCACAGTTGTGCCCACGATGTTTTTAGGAATGGCTCTTGATGCTGGGCATGTGATGCGTCTCCATGTTGTGTTTGACATCATAATGCCCACAGCCTTTTCAGAAACTGGCGCTCATCGTTGTCTTTCCAAGGTTTTTGATAAATGAAACTCCATGAGGAATCATACCATTTGGCTTATTTAGGGAGAGAATTTTAGTGACAGCACCTATTTTATTCTCTTTTTGATCTCCAGTTTTTGGCTCATGTCTTAGGTTTGTTCACTGACATAGTTTTTCTTTTCTGGCTCTGACCCACACAAAACTTTTGACCCTTTATTAAATATAAAGGACAGAAAAATTTCAAAGGTATTGTAGGTCTGTATAAATAGTCAGAGGAACAGACCTTTGCTCCCACATTGGAGGGGAGCCAGTTCTTTAATTACACTGAAAGAAGCTGGAGGCCAAGGCCGATTTGACAGAGATTATCCCAAAGGACAATAGTCTTTGTTGTATATAATTGAGAGAGAGAGGGGTAAAGTTGAGCAACAGAAATACATAACATAATGGAGATGTTGACAGAAAAAATGGAAGATATAAATGAAGCACCATGACCAAAAGGCAGCAACCTTTGGACATTCCCAAAAGCTAAGAAGGATGTGCCAAGTAACTGGGTTTTGAAAATAAAAAAAAAAAAAAAGAAGGATAGCAAATCAGCAATTTATTTAAAGAGTAGAACCAGCACATTTTTGTTTTTACCCATTTTAAATTTATTTCAGTTAGTATTTTGGTGTTCTAACCCCCTGCTCATTTCAAAAGATTAGTTTAGTATTATTCATGTCCAAATTATTTCTTCATAGTCATGGTATATACATTGATTTTCCACTTGGGATTACAGTTTAAACTGAGGCATTTTTTATAAATGATATAATATAACTTGCCTGCTCTTGTGCATTAAAATGGAGGCTAAGGGTACCAGGGTGCTAAATATTACAGTAAAAACCTTAAAACTAACCAAACAAATCCACGCTGAAGCAGCTAAATTTTCAATTTAAGAAAACGAGCCTTCTGTGTTTCTGAGGCGTGCTTGTGACAAAAAAAGTAAACTGGAAATAATACATTTTATCAGAAATTCCTGGTACTATTTTTCAAAAGTAAGGATATACTTCTTACTTGCAGTGGGCATCATGGGTGAAGTTTTGATGGCAACTTCCATGAAAGTCAAATCTACGGGCTGCTGATTATGACACTTGTTCCTCAGCAGTTCTGTTCTTTTTAACAGATGCACTTTCAAATCATAAGATATTTTTTTGTAAACAGCATATCCTTATCGCCTATTACAAGCGGTGTTGTTATTTTACATAGCCTACAGAGCGAGATTCACGCCAAACTAAATGTATGCCTATAAGGTCTTGTCACTTGATTGCACAATAAACACTTGCTCAGCCTCTCTCTGGCTAGACCATCAAAGCATGTGTGTGTATTATGATATTTCTGACAGCAGGCAATATCTTTCAGAATGACTCTTTTTTTGGGTGTTGGGGGATAGTGAAAGACTTTGAGTGAAGGTGTCACTTTTTTCACTGATTGTTGTCTAGTTTTCTACAGAACACAGGCAGCAATCCACACCTGGGCATCTTCATTCATTGTCAATAATGGCGCTTTGCGATGATTTTCCAAGGTGAATCCATGCACCACTCTAAAGGGTGCCAGGGAGAAATATGAATAGTGAAGTGAAGTGCACAGCTAATCCCCATTTAAAATGGCTAAATCTCACAAAAATCATTTGCTTTTTGCCCTCTTTGCTTTCTAAAACAGCATAGATATGCCATTTTGCAATGGGTGTGTACTCTCAAGACACCGATCAATACTCATTAACAATGTTGGCTTAAAAAAATGGACATATTTGGTAAGTTGTGGTTCTTTTTATCACATTGGGATCTCAGCACCCCTTACATCTATTATAAAACACAAGAGTAGTTCAAAATGTACAAATAAAATCTTCATCAAAGTCAGGGATCTCAAACTCTAGTCCTGGAGAGCTGCAGTGGCTGCAGGTTTTCATTCTAACAGTTTTCTTAACTAGTGACCTGTTTTTGCTGCTAATTAACTTCTTTTGAATTAATTTGAATTGACTTGCTCTTGACGACTAAAATCCAATAACTGTTTCTTTTTTCTTAATTAGCAGCCAAACAGTAATAAGGTACAAAATGAACCAAAACATGACCAGCAAACTGTGACCATCATATAATATCTGAAAATAAAAAGGGTGTTGAAGGTCCTGAAAATATTTTAGCAGTGCTCTTAGAAAAGTAAAGAAAAAATCAACAATTTTGCACAATGAGAGCAGCAACAAGCCATGGAATTAAAGAACAGGTTTAATTAACGACAAGACTTGGCAACTAATTAAGCAACTGGTTGGAGTGAAATTGGTTGTAGTTTGAGGCCTTGAGTTAGTTGGTCTAGCAGGGGTGTTGAACTCCGGGCCTGGAGGGCCGCAGTGGCTACAGGTTTTCATTCCAACCCTTTTCCTAATCAGCGAGCAGATTTCACTGCTAATTAACTCATTTTCCATTCATTTTAATAGCCCTGTTTTTAAGGAATCAGTCCTCGAATTGATTCCTTTCTTCAGCAGCCAAACAGAAATGAGACGTGAAATGAGCCAACAGATGACCAGCTAAACTGGAATTTCAAACTCCAACCAATTTCACTCCAAACAGTCTCTTAATGAGAAGCTGATTCTTGCTGTTAATTAAGCCCGTTATTTAATTCCATGGCTTGTTGCTGCTCTCATTCTGCCACGGCAGACTTTTCCAAATCTGTTGATTTTTCTGTTTTTTCTAAGAACATTTTCAAAATGTTTTGATGACCTGAGAGATCAACCTTACTGAGACCTTCACCTTTATTTATTTTCAGATATTGTGTGATGGGCACAGGTGAGCTGTTCATATGGTGGCTTGTTTGATGTCTCATTATTGTTTGGCTACTAATTAAGGAAAAAGAGACAATTAAGGGGCCTGAATCAAGTCAATTAAAACTAAAGCAAAAGAAGTTAATTAGCAGTAAAAACAGCTCACTAATGAAGAAGATGGTTAGAATGAAAACATGCAGCCACTGCGGCCCTCGAGGACTGGAGTTCGACACCTGTGGTCTAGAGTGTTGACTCACTCACTTCAAATTTCATTTCTGTTTAAGGAAAGAAATGAAGCAATTCAGAGGAACGATAAAGAAATTCCAGGGAACAAATCTTAAAAAACAAGTCAATTAAAATTAATTCAAAAGACATTAATTAGCAGCAAAAACAAAATTAATTTAAGTCACTAATTTAAAAAATGGTCAGAATGAAAACCTGTAGCCACTGGGGCCCTCCAGGACTGGAGTTTGAGATCCCTGATCTAAGTGCACAGTGTTATGTGTCAAGTTTATACCATAATTGTGAAGAAATAACTTTGAATTAAAACAAAATAGCAAACTTATTCTATAAGAATATATTTTTTCTCAGACTCCTTTTGTGGTTTCTTTCTCCTCAGTCAATTATTCCTCTTGTTCTGTATTTTGCCTGAACGCCTTTTCCTGGCAAGGTGTTTACAACAGCAACATTCATGTAAACCATCTCACAAAATGGCAGTGCTCGTATATAAATGACTAATAAATGTTGTTATGATGATGTCACCAAAGTTACATGCAAATAAATTAGGCAAAAAATAACAATTAATGTTGAATTAAAAAATAATGCCAAATGAATCAAAAACAGCTTTGAGAAATTCCTAACAGACACATACATTTTCTGATTCTGCATTGTCAGTTCTGAATAATAATGCCTATCATTCACTATCATTATGCACAAAAATGTAAACTTTGTAGAGCATTTTCTTCTACAGTTTAATTGAAATCTGAATCATTATATGCTTGTAAATACATTGTTAGTAATTATAATGCAGTCCCGGGCTTCAGTATGATTGATCAACTTTTAATCCAATGATAAAAAAACAGGAAAATATCAGGAAAACCACACAATCCTAGTTTTAGACAATAATGTTATGATGAATTTAAAAAAGATTTTTAATTAGCTACATGGCATCTGTGTTATGTCCTGATGCTGTTGCCAAGTACATTTCACATTATTTTTCTCTTTTTTAACATATGCATCATAATTATAATATCAATAAATATGTTAATTTTGCATCTTCTTAATCTACTCAATAGATATTTAATAAAGGTAATATCAAATACTGTTTAAGATTATTGAACTTCATTTTTCAGAAGGTATTTCTGGCCTGATACATTGATACATTCCTGTGTACGACAGTAGTATTTTTATGAGCTCCTACTTTGCCATTTTCATTTTTTCAGTTATTTTGATAGCTGTATATTGAAAGCAAGTTCCCACACAAAATTGTGCAGAAGACCGTGAAATGAACCTTCTCTAGTACATGCAAGCAGAATGGACCTTTTTTTGATCATACACACACACACACATATATATATTCTTATATAATACGCTCCCATTGGGATTAATAAAGTATCTATCTATCTATCTATCTATCTATCTATCTATCTATCTATCTATCTATCTATCTATCTATCTATCTATCTATCTATCTATCTATCTATCTATCTATCTATCTATCTATCTACTGTGGCTGTCTGTTTGTCTGTCCAGGATTTTAAATCACCTGTAGCTCGCAAACCCTTACAACTATCCATCCATCCATTATCCAACCCGCTGAATCCGAGCACAGGGTCACGGGGGACTGCTGGAGCCAATCCCAGCCAACACAGGGCACAAGGCAGGAACCAATCCCGGGCAGGGTGCCAACCCACCGCAGCCCTTTCAACTATTAATCCTGAAATTTGGTACACATATACTATATGACGTCTACTTTCCGCTTTCGGGGTGATGATTGACATCCAAGGTTATTCCTTTTTATTTTTTTATTTTAGAATCAACTCTCGGCGGTGGTAAGCAGTGCAGCAGTGCAGTGCATGCGTATGGGCGCCGTTCTCATCCCTAACACCTTCACCATCACTTCCCCTACCTCTTTATATGTTAAATATTTCTTAAGTCTTCAATCTGCCTCAAGTGCCAGCTTAAGTGAAAAATTAAGGAAAACATACTAAGTTATTGCAACACAAACACTGACTTAATCAGTTTTAATGCGAAAAGATGCCGATGAAAGAAGAGAAGAAGCGGGCCGCTGGGGTGGAGAAAAGAAGAGTTACTCAGAAAGCAGCAAGCGCATCAAATTCTGAGCAAATGAATGCTAAATGTACAGAGAAAGAGTATGAAAACTAGGAATGTTCAAGTCAAGTGTATTCACTGCACGTTATCGTGCAGTGCACCATTACTGGTATATATATATATATATATATATATATATATATATATATATATATATATATATTGTGGTACCTGGATGGGGGTGGTACCCAGCCGGGACACCCGAGAAGATCGGAGGAGGGCTTGTGCCTCCTCCAGACCTCGAGGGGGTGACCATCCTGGGGGCCACGGGTACAGAGCCCGTGGTCACCGCCAGGGGGACCCCAATACCTGGAGGACCCTGGACCTCAGCACTTCTGCCACACCAGGAAGTGCTGGGGCGAAGAGGAACAGGGACACCCGGAGTGCTTCCGGGGATACAGCCGGCACTTCCGCCATGTGGGAGATTGACGGGGATGCGCCTGGAGCACATCCGGGAGCTTATTTAAAGGGGCTGCCTCCCTTCAGTGGATGACTTGAGTCGGGTGGAAGAAGGACAAGGTCTCTGGAGGAGAGAAGGAGGTGGTCTGAAGTGGAGAGAGACAAGGCATTGGGTTGCCTGGACCGTGGGGTATTGGGGTCTGTGAGTGACTTGTTATATTATGGAGTACCTCAATAAACGTGTGTCCTCCCTGCGTGGAGTTTGCATGTTCTCCCCGTGTCTGCGTGGGTTTCCTCCGGGCGCTCCGGTTTCCTCCCACAGTTCAAGGACATGCAGGTTAGGTGGATTGGCGATACTAAATTGGCCCTAGTGTGTGCTTGGTGTGTGGGTGTGTTTGTGTGTGTCCTGCGGTGGGTTGGCACCCTGCCCAGGATTGGTTCCTGCCTTGTGCCCTGTGTTGGCTGGGATTCGCTCCAGCAGACCCCCGTGACCCTGTGTTCGGATTCAGCGGGTTGGAAAATGGCTGGATGGATATATATACAGTATATATGCACTAAAAGAGATCTATTTATTTAATTTGCTTTAACAGGACCATGTATACATACATTTTTAGAAGCATTGGGACATCTGAACTAAGTGGGAGAATGCTGACAAAATCAGATGTCCTCCTATCCAGCAACTAAGAATGTGACGACTTCTGACGTTGTGCTGGATCCTTGTCATTGTAAACACTCACATAATTACATATTCATAGAATTCATGCCAGACCTGGCTAGTTATTAATGCCTTCATAAACACTGGGCTCTATAACCATATTGGTTAAGTAGACATCAGCACTTCCCAAATCAACTTGCTTGTGTCCTTCACATGTTTTCTGCCTATGTCCCTAACCTGACTTAAAGCTGTCATTTGTAAGTCTCCCTGGCTATCTCTTTCTATCTCAGCTGTATTGCATGGATTTGTGAAATACATTTCACAAGTTACTTTGGGACGAATAATCTTCTTGCTACACTCTGCTATGACCGTCAGCATTGATTCTCCAATAGGGACTGCCCCCTGCTATGACTGTTGTTGGGGATTCTTTGGTAGGGTGGTCGCCCCCCCTCAGTCTGACAGTCGCCATAGACAATAAAAAGGCATGACTGGGTCACGAGAAAAAAAGTTTAATAAACACAGTTTTATAGCAACTGTCTTACTCTGTCTATCTATAAATGGGCCACAGAAGACACCTGCAGTAGTGGGCCTTGGGGTTGGGGGAGTTAGATGTGTCAGGTTGTTTCATAGATATTGCTAAAAGACTGTATTATTACAGGAGATATCACTGGTCTTTGTTAATGTTATAGTGATGAATGAAAATTGATTTATTTTAAGATGATTTACAAATTACAACTCTCCATTGGCATCTAGAACTGCCTCACCATAAAATGAACTTAAATAAATGTCTACTAATAAGAAACATTAAAAGTTACTAATTACTTTTACTCACTCAAAAGTGCTGTCCTCGGTCATTCTCTTTCTACCATCTTCTGAAGAAGACCAACAAAGCATGCGCTAACTTCATTCTGCTTCATCATGGCAATGTCGCTTGCCTTTTGAACGCATGCAGTTTTGAGTGTTGATGGTACTGCAGACTTAGTAATGATATGCAGGTGGACAGTAGCATTAGCTTTTTCACAAAATACAAAAGATGTCTTGCAATCACTCACTCTGTGGCTTATGTAAAATGTAACATCAAAAATTATAATAGGTAGTGATGAGCAGAACAGCTGAGTTACTTTTTGTAAGTTACGTTGCACTAAAATTAACATTGCAATTGTGAAACTCACTTAAAAGATTTTTTTTTGATTTTATTAAAATCAAATAGCATTCCATACAAGTAACTCAAGTTTTACAAGAAAAAAAATGTTAGAAACAAATCAACCCCCACCCCAATTTTTTTGTTTTTAAAGAGTTTTCTAAGAAAAGAGTCTATAAGAAAATCAATGGTGAAATTAACTTTAAAGTTTTAAAAATATAATATGGTTAAACATCCGTGACCCAGTGTTCGGATTCAGTGGGTTGGAAAATGGATGGATGGATGGATGGAATATGGTTAAACACAACCCACAATAAGACAAAAGAAAAACTCTTAGTCGAAAGGTGTAATCCACCGAGTTTCAAAAGTGTTTGAGAAGAAACGCTGTAGCTGTGATCTTAAGTGAGATGCTGCTTTTACTGGAGCTCTTATTTAACTTTGTGTGTGCTGATGAAAATGTCTCCTATTAGCCCATATGCAAATATTCTCTCTGATGGGTATTATAGTTCCCACATTGGAACTATCACTACGTTGTACAGGAAGAAAATGTTTCTTTTACATTGAATTCAAAAACTTTTCAGACCCCTTCACTTTGCACACTTTATTGTGTTGTAGATTTAATTTTAAAATTTGGATACATTTGCCATTTTTGCCCTTTCATCTACACTCAATAACCCATAATAACAAAGTGAAAACACATTTTCGAAAAGGTCAGAAATTTTTTAAAAATCAAGAACTCAAATCTCTTTTTTCTGTAAGTATTCATACCCTTTGCTGTGACACCCTAAATTATGGTTAAGTGAATCTTGTTTTCTTTGATTCTCCTTGAGATGTGTCTACGACTTGATTGGAGTTTGCCTGTGGCAAATTAAATTGATTGGACATCATTTAAAAAGGCGCAAACCTGTGTATATAAGGTCCCCCAATTTACTCTTCATGTCAGGACAAAAAACAAGCTGTAAAATCCAAGGAACTCTTTGCAGTCCTTTGTGATCAAATTGTAGTGAGGCATAGATCAGGGCAAGGGAATAAAATCATTTCTAAAGTGGTGAATGTTTCCATGGGCACAGTGGCCTCAATTGTTTTGAAATCGAAGAACTCTGGAACTCTGAAACTGAATAACCATGCAAGAAAAGCCTTGGTCATGGAGGTGACCAAGAACCTAATGCTCACTTTGTCAGATCTTTAGAAGTCCCCTGTTGAGATGGGAGAACCTGTTGGGAGTATGACTGTCTCAGCGGTTTGGTAGAGAAGTTAGATGGAAGCCATTCTTGAGGAATAAGCATGTGACAGTTTAAAGGACTCTAAAGGTATGAAGAAAAAGACATTCTGGTCTGATAAGACAAACATTACACTCTTGGGCAGAACTCCAAACGCTATGTCTAGTGAAGGCCAGGCACTGCTTATCACCTGCTTAATACCAGCCCTACAGCGAAGCATGGTGGTGGGTGCTTCTCAGCAGCAAGCACAGGAATATCGTTCTGAATTGTGGGACAAATTAATGCAGTCAAATACAGAGACGTGCTTAAAGACAACCTGCTCCAGAGTGCACACGATCTCAGACTGAAGCAACGATTCATCTTACAGCTCAACAATGACCCAAAGCATACAGCCAAGACTACACTGGAGTGGCATTGGGACAAGTCAATGACTTTTTGCCCAGCCAAAGCTCAGACTTAAACCCCACAGAACATCCATGGAAAGACCTGAAGATGGAAATTTATACAGACGCTTCCCATTAAGTCTAATGGAGCTTGAGACGATCTGCCAGGAAGAATGGGATAAAATTCCAAAATCCAGGAGTGCAAAGCTTACCCAAAGCTGTAATTACTGCTAAAGGGGGCTTCTACAAAGTATTGAATTATGGGTCTTGAATACTTAAATAAATGAGAGATTTCAGTTTTTGATTTTTAATAACTTTGGAAACCTTTCCGAAGACATGTTTCACTTTGTCATTATGGGTTATTGAGTATAGATTGATGGGCAAAAATGGCAAATGTATCCCTTTAAATTTAAATCTAACACAGAAAGTGGGCAGAAAGTGAAGGAACTGAATCCACTGCATATGCTAAACATCTTTCTTTCTGGGTCAATGCCGTGAATTTCACGGTCGTGAAATGGAATACTTTTGCAAATGTTTCTGCAAAAGTAAACTAATTTAATGTTGTTTGAAATGCTGGCTCATTGCTAATATTAAGATAAAAGTGCCCCCTGCCATTTGTGTGGTCTATGTTTATGTATCAATCTGTCTGTCTGAATGCTGGCAGAAGATGAATATGGGATTCAGGTTGTCTGTGCATCCTTCCAGCCAGTCAGCCATGATGTGTAAACTCCTTCATTGAGTATTTCTGTATCTTCTTAATATAATTTTTTACAGTGCAACTGTTTGACTTCAAGCGATCAAAGATCTGTCAGCTTGACCTTCCCCATATACTTATGAAATGTTACTTAATATTTGCTAGTACATATGAATGGACCCTTAAAAAGCCGAGGCTTTGTAGTCTGCTCTCCAAGCAGTATGTCTTAGACACTTGCAGATCTGAAAAGTGTACTTGAGTAATGCTGTGGTCACACATATTGTAGTCATGTTATGCTTCACCAGTCATGCATTTCAGTTTGTACAGCTTATACAAAGAGATATTACAAAGGCATGAAGCTAATGCTCTGTAAATGTATTGATATTCACTATGCTGTAATGTGCTGTGGATTACGTATCTCATACTGTCTCTGCTAATTTATTACTTTGAAAACTGGGTGAGTTGGTTTCATGGTATGATGGAGGTACAATGAATTGAAACAGAAATGGTTTTTAAGGTTAAACACAGTTTTTTAATTGGCTGAATACAGAAGACAGAACTGCATAATAAACAGACAAAATGCAATACTATTAATAAGCCAAATAACCGGACAGCACAGTGAATATCACTTTGCTACAAGAGGAAATGTGTCCATGTCTGCAGGAACAGTACAAAGGCAACTTATCAAAGCTCCTTAGTTTTAGTCTGATCGATCACATAACACCAAGAACCCCCCCCCCCCCCCTAGCCCCCACAGATGTACACCCCCAACCCTAGCAAGCTGATATCCATCTTTATAAATGAGTGAATCCACAAACATGACCTTAGCACGTTGAGGTTACAGAATCACACTTGGTTGGTTTTCCAATGTGATGACCACTATATTCGATGAATAAGTCACAACAAACCAATAATTCACTTTACACATAGATCATTCTTTTTTGGATTAGAATCCCTTCATCAATATGCTCCTTCACCCAGAGCCCAGCTAGAGTCAGTGCAGTTGTCCATGGATGCTGTGACATTTAGTTTAATGTGCTCAATATTTTTTACTATTAACCACTGGGGTGTTTTATGGCTGCCCAAGGGAGAAAAAGGTTGCAATTTAGATAAGAAGGAAATTTTCAGATCCACTTTTAATAGTAGATAAAAGAAAAAAGACAAATTAAGGTTTAGAATTAGAAAGCAGCTCTAAATTCAGGACAGGTGCTGCTTTTGTGTTAAGATACTTTACTGAAACAAAACCATTCCTATGTGTAAGATCAGGAGGATATCAGACCACAAATCACCAGAACATGAAGATTAACCACAGGAATATCATGCCCGCCACTGTGAGGATAAAGGATGGAACTGAATTGGACTACAGCATGATATCTGACATTTAAAATAGAACTAATGTGCAAGTGAAACCCAGCTCAATAGTTTGTGGTAAATCCAGGTCATTTGTTATTTAAAAAAGAAGCTCTTTAATGCACTCAGAGGTAAAGAGAATAGTCGTTTTTTAAAGCAAAACTGTAGTGGATATATTAGAACTAAGACAGAACAAAAGAACCCTGTATAGCAATGTATACAAGAAACAATGTGAAGACAAACTGGGAAAGGAAAAATGAATTGTGGTGGTTGCTTTGGATGACCTACTTAAAACTGAGTAGCCATGTGATAAAATGAGAAGTGTTTCTCTGGGTATTCAGGTTTTTCTTCCTAGTCTCAAAATGCAATTGTACTACTTTGTCTTTAGTGTTTTTGGGGATTTATTTTAATTGTTTATTTTGGTTGTATGCCACAATACAGATGTTTAGCTATAAATATGGTAACAACCCCATGTAGTGCTATCCCTCGGATGGATAAATCTCAAATTGTTTAGCATTAGTTAGTTTGCTTATCAAATAAGCCATATGCTAAGTTGTGTTATGGGTGTTTGAGCTCGTTTTTGACTTTGATTTTTGGTTTGCTTGCTCATGTAATATTTTTGATCTTCCCATTTTGACCCTGTCTCACAGCAGTCGTGATTGGTCCCTGTAATGAACTGGCACCCTTACAAAGTTTAAATCCTGCATTTTGATCAATGCTGGAAATATATGTCCTGCCCCCAAACTCATGATCCTGAATTGAATTAGGCATATTTGAGAGTATTATTATAATGCAAATACTGTCATGTAAATTTGAGTCATGTAATCACTGACTCAAACCACATCGATGAAGTAGTACACAAAAAACATATTTTGTTAAGTTCCCACTTTACAGCAATGGATGCTTTTGTGTGAGAAGAAATTCAATTTATTTTTGTATAGTATGCTGTAACACGTTTACAGGTAAAATACAATTCCACATTTTACAAATAACATAATGCATGCACATAAAGATACTGATTTGATTAAATACACAGTAAAACAAAGCTATTTCAGACTGATTAACATGAAAAGATCCAAACAATACCTGTCCATTAGCATTATCATTGAACTATAGCCAGTTAAGTAAAAAGAAGAGGAAATCAAAAACTCCTGTAAGCAGAAATCTCTGGGGAGTCCAAGGTCAGTTGTAATGCAAAGGCACAGCAATTCTGAAGGTCTAGGCCAGCTAACCCCTCAGCCCTTCTGCTCATTCTACAGTATTGTAGAATATAAGCTTGTGTTGAGCAGCTTCCATCCTAAGGTTCCAAGGCTCCCAGTGTCTCCGGTGACTTTCTCACGGAGCAGCACCAAGTGCCACAACAGAATCTCGAAAAGAGGAACAGAAGAGAACATATTTCAAAATTATTGTATTACTTATATTTTTGTACAAATGACTGACAACAGACATGGAATATGCACTGCTAATCAGCAGTTTTGGTCTGGATATGATGGACTAAAGTAGCGTGTCTTCTGTCTGAATTAAAGGCTGAGACTGAACAAAAATCTCTTATGTGAAGAGGCAGGACATTTCAGAGCCCTACAGATAAAAGCTCAACTTCCTATTTTTTGTTTTATCAATTCCTGAACTCTTGACGTCTTAATGTGTGCTCTGGTTTGTGTATAATAACAAGTTCAGATAATTAAGTATGACCTTTACCATTTCAGCTCTTTATGTAAGAGGATTTTGAATACAGTCTTAAATTTAACTGGAAGCCAGTGTAAATACTTCAGAACTGGAGTTATGTGGTTGTACTTTCTAATTCTTGCAAGGATTTTTGCAGCAGTGAAAAATGGGCAGCACTCTGGCTTAACCTCCTTGGCGTTAACCCCAAGGGTGACTTGGGCTCAGAACATGTAACGATGAGGTTAATAGTGTTAAGCCTGAATAACTCTTGGGGCTGAATTCTGCTGCCATCTAGTGCACATGACATCTTGTTGCAAAAAAAACACATACATATTTCTTTGCTTTCTGCTATTTATGGTAACTCTAAGGCAGGGGTGCTCAATGCGTCGATCGTGATCGACCGGTAGATCGGAAAGGTAGTGCAGGTAGATCGCGTTGCATTCAAAAAAACATTTTTTTAAACGTTAGTCTATATATCCTCCCTATGGCATTTGCCACTTGATTGACATACAAGGCGGCCAGTCTGAGATCTCTTTTCTTCTGGTCATCCCGCACGCACGATCAAACGTGTGAGCTACTGCAAAACTCCAGCTGTGATCTAGTTAGTCTTCCAATTTATATCAACTAAAGAAGGTATTTAAAAAAAAATTGTTTGGGGAGGGTATGGGCTGGATGTGGAATTGGAAGAGGATTTTTTTTCTCACAAAGTCACAATCAAAGTGCGCTTGTCTGATCTGTCAATCTATCATTGCTATTCCAAAGAAGGAAAATGTGGAAAGGCACTTTCGAACTGTTCATAAAAACTACGAAATTGACTTCCTTCTGAAAAGCGATCTGAGAAAGAGAAAAGAGAAGGAACTAAAATCACAGTTAATCGGACAGCTGTCATTTTTCACTCGGCTGAATTCAAAAGCAAAGGCAGACACACCCGCATCAAAAATTGCAACACTGTTTCACCTAAAACTCCTCTACAGTGGAGGATGACATTCAGTTGAAGTCTGGGGCTCTTGGACAGTTTTAGAACTTACTCACAGAGGAAAAGTACCCAAACATGAAGAAATGTGCTACTTCCTTGACTGCATTATTCGGCTCTACTTATTTATGCAAGTCAGCCTTTTCCCACATGAAGATTATTAAATCCAAATACTGTAGTGACCATAAATGTATTGAATTGGTATTGTGCCATAAAGGTTATTCAGTTATGCAAGGTATGACAACATATATTTTGTGTATAAAGTATACTCAGTGTATATATATATATATATATATATATATATATATATATATATATATATATATATATATATATATATATATATATAGTAATCCCTCGCTATATCGTGCTTTGACTTTCGTGGCTTCACTCTATCGCGGATTTTATATGTAAGCATATTTAAATATATATTGCGGATTTTTTGGTGGTTCGCGGATTTCTGTGAACAATGGGTCTTTGAATTTCTGGTACATGCTTCCTCAGTTGGTTTGCCCAGTTGATTTCATACAAGGGACGCTATTGGCAGATGGCTGAGAAGCTACCCAACCAGAGCGCGTATTACGTATTAAATAAAACTCCTCAAATATATTGTGAGCATGGGGGCTGTTCGCACCCCTAGAGGATACGGCCGCTCCTCAGAAAACGCTGAAAGTTTACCTTCACATTGCTCCCTTCCTTGCTGGGCTTACATGTGGCTGCTTTGTCAAGCGATATGCTTCCCGCACGGTGCTTCGCATACTTAAAAGATTAAACAGCACGTATTGATTTTTGATTGTTTGCTTTTCTCTCTCTCGCTCTCTTGCTCTGACATTCTCTTATCCTGACGGAGGGGGTGTGAGCAGGGGGGCTGTTCGCACCCCTAGAGGATACAGACGCTCGTCTAAAAATGCTGAAAGATTATCTTCACATTGCTCCCTTCCATGCAGCTGCTTTGTCAAGCGACATGCTTCCCACACGGTGCTTCGCATACTTAAAAGCTCGAACGGCACGTATTGATTTTTGTTTGTTTGTTTTTCTCTGTCTCTCTCAGTCTCTCTGACATTCTCTGCTCCTGACGGAGGGGGTGTGAGCAGAGGGGCTGTTCGCACACTGGCCTAGAGGATACGGACGCTCCTCTAAAAAATGCTGAAAGACTACCTTCACATTGCTTCCTTCCTTGCAGCTGCTTTGTCCGGCGGTGCTTCGCATACTTAAAAGCCAAGCAGCCCTATTGATTTTTGATTGTTTGCTTTTTTCTCTCTCTCTCTCTGACATTCTGTGCTCCTGACGCGCACTCCTTTGAAGAGGAAGATATGTTTCCATTCTTTTAATTGTGAGACGGAACTGTCATCTCTGTCTTGTCATGGAGCACAGTTTAAACTTTTGAAAAAGAGACAAATGTTTGTTTGCAGTGTTTGAATAAAGTTCCTGTTTCTCTACAACCTCCTGTGTTTCTGTGCAAATCTGTGACCCAAGTATGACAATATAAAAATAACCATATAAACATATGGTTTCTACTTCACGGATTTTTACCTTTCGCGGGGGGTTCTGGAACGCAACCCCCGCGATCGAGGAGGGTTTACTGTATATATATATATATATATATATATATATATATATATAAACACAATTAGGTCCATAAATATTGGAACAGAGACAACTTTTTTTCTAATTTTGGTTCTGAACATTACCACAATGAATTTTAAATAAAACAACTCAGATGCAGTTGAAGTGCAGACTTTCAGCTTTAATTCAGTGGGGTGAACAAAACGATTGCATAAAAATGTGAGACAACTAAAGCATTTTTTTAACACAATCCCTTCATTTCAGGGGCTCAAAAGTAATTGGACAAATTAAATAACTGGAAATAAAATGTTCATTTCTAATAGTTGGTTGAAAACCCTTTGCTGGCAATGACAGCCTGAAGTCTTGAACTCATGGACATCACCAGATGCTGGGTTTCCTCCTTTTTAATGCTCTGCCAGGCCTTTATTGCAGCGGCTTTCAGTTGTTGTTTGTTTGTGGGCCTTCACATCATCATTTTTAAGATAGGGAGATCATTTCAACCTGATTATTTTAAAAGTAGCTTGCAAGCCGAAAATGTGTTGACACCCCTGCTCTAAGGTAACTCATTAATATTCATGAGTTGGACAAAGCCTTCAATGAAAAACATAATAGCAACTGAAAGTCGTAAAAGCAGTTTTAGAATGAACTGACAACTGAATCATTGCTTGAATTGTGCGATAGTGATGATGATGATGTGAATTAGTTATCAGTTGTTGACACGGATAGTAAAACTGATGCTTAAGGCACTGTACAATGGAACCGGTGTGATATGCCCACAAAATTCAGTGGTGTGAAGGTTCCCCATGGTGCTACAGTAGCTGCATGACAAAGAGGCAAAATGATTGTGATCAAGTGCAAGGATAAGCAAGGCATTAACTCCCTAAGGAATGTTCACAATGTGGCAACTGTCAATGTTCATGTCAGGGGAAATGTGGAAGTCCCTAAGCCTTGCACTGTGATAGCCTGCAATAACACAAGGGGCGGATCAGGCACTGGCATTCTGTAAGCAACAGAAAAAATATTATCAGAAAAGTGTGCAAAGAAACACTATTCTACTATTCTGATTACAGCATTGGGATGTGTGTTGTTGACTGTTTCAAAATATATCACACAGAGAAAACAATTCAAAGAGAGGGGTGATAAACCTAAGAGAAGAAAAAGGGTGTGTTTAAAATTCAGAAGGGGTGCAAACTTTAAAAAATGTGATGGAGCAGATTTTAATAAACATAACTGACAGGATTTACAAGAAAATGCAGCGTTTTTCAGAAAACATTGGCCAGAAAAATAAACTCTTGCCGGAAGTGACGTCAAGCATACCCTACTAAATACATTTGCACTAATTTTATTAAGAAACAAAGATGCATGTTTGTTATGTTTTAATTTAAGGTGTTCTTTGCTTAAGTTCTCTTAGATTTGTCTTTGAATTTTTGCTTCCCACTTCCACACATCATAGGCAGCATGTATGTTCTGTTACAAGCATGAAGCCTCTTTGCACTTCTTGGCCATTGTAATACATTGTAAGTACAACAGTGGACACTAGACTTCCTTTTCTACTGTAATGCTGATGTTTTCTGTTACGGGTAATAACATTTTTTCTTGTTAAAATAAGTCATCATTCTTTGCTCATTTTTTCTGTTCTGTTCTGTTTTTGCAGCTCATTTTGCAGCTTAAAATTGTGGTCATAGATACACGGGTCAATAGGTTTAGTCACTAATACACCTACCTGTCTTTGAGATGTGAGTGTGGGAGTGTGTAAATACATTTTCCCAGTATTGAATTTGCTTCTCATCCAACACTGGGGAATTGGGCCTAATGCTATTGGGATACGCTCCAGTTATCTGCAATCCTAACACGGATTGATTGAGTTAAGAAAATTATTTGATGGATAGATGCATGAGTGAATAAAGGTATGGGTATAAACGTGGCCTGAGGTCAACAGCAATCTTTTCCAGCATCAGCTCCTACTTTAGGAGAAAGACATTGTCTTCTTATAACTCTGTAGAGGAAACCAAATGTTAAAACATGACAGAGTGGCTGTTTATGTTATGGCAGCAGGACTGTTAGGTTAAGTGAATTGCCTAGGGTCCCTGTAAACTTGTGCTAGTGCTTCTGCCTCCATCATGGAAGACTGTGTTCTTAGTCACTAAATCAAAATGATTGCCAACCCTGGAAGAGATACCAGTCCAATGCAGAACACACTTCAATGCTTACTCATGAAGAACTGGGAGAATGTGTTGTCTCTGCCAAGACAATGACTAGACTGAAAACTGAAGCTGTGAGGCAAACATGATAACTACTGTGCTGGCGGAAGCCATTCTGGGCATAGCCTACCAGTCCATTGCAGGTCACATTTCACACACACACACACACACACGCACGCACACGCACACACACGCACATACACACACACACACACACTTGGCCAACAGTTTAAAGTCAACAGTTAAGCTAATCTGCACATTTATGGTTTGCTACATACAAAAACTCATGTTTGTAACAAGAACTGATGTTTAACGATGCCTTTCTGCCTATTGCAGAATTCCAATCATAAGCAATATATGCTGTATAACATAAAGCTGCAGCTCACTGTTTCGTTCATTACCATAATGCAGATGTATCTAGAGTTCTGGTTAACTCAACAGCATCCACTCTCCCAGGGCCTCGAGAGTAAAGGATCAGCTTAGTACTACCAAACATTTACAGCTATAATCCTGTCTTGCACCCAGAGCTGCCAGTATGGTGTCTTCCTCCTCCTCAATACCCTGATCAAGATTAAATGGGTCTGAGGATGTAATGTTAAGATGTATACGTTCTATGAATTACAATTACAAATTACATGTGTAACATATTCACTCACTAATGGCTAGTAATGTAGAATTTCAGTATATGCAGTATGTGTGATAGGTTGGATTTTGTAGCAGTTGCAGACTTTAAATGACATAGGTGTTTCTACACTCAACTTGTAAATTACTTTTTAATTAAAATGGCTATAACTACATCACCAAGGCCTGTGAGAGATCAAATGAAATCTTTCCAGTAATTTTGTCCTTAATAGTTTTTTTATGACACAGAGATCTGCCATAGCAAGGAATAAATGAATAAAAATGGAGCAGAACTCCTGGTATGGTTTAAGACTTTAGAAAGACCAAATTAAACACCCTCGTAATACATTTGGATTAATACATAAAATGACTGATCATTACAAAAAATCCTTACGGGTATTAATTACGTGGCTCAATTCTTCTACTTAGTGCTGCAGAATAACCTAAAATCATGGTAATTGAGGATGCTATAATTTATAAATGGACTGAATTTGGACTGGAGTCACTATTGACTGGCACTCGTTGAATGTACTCACTTTCATGCCTTCTTTTAGCATTTTCTTGTTTTCCCGGTGAGTGAGTCAACACTGCAGCTCACAGCAGTGATTATACCACATTTTCAGTTTCTATGACAACCTCGCTTTCATAACCTTTTTTTATTTCATTCTCTATGTGTCTTAAAATTATACTTTATCTGGTATGGTGCTAATTAAAGCAGGGATTCAACTGGCAAAAGGCTTCTGTACTTTATCACACAAAAGAAATGGTGAAGCTTTGCATTTAAGTTGTTTTAGTTAATTTCTTATATATTTAGCCCCAAGTTTCTTATCCATTCTACTTTCAATCATATTTATGCAGATCTCGGCATTTTATGATTGGACTCCGGGTGCCCTGTGAATATTCCTTAATTGCCATATGAAGAGCGCTGTTTCCATCCCATTCTGCACTATAATGCTAGACTTCCGGATTGCTCATTTAGCACTTGGCGTAACTGATCTGTTAGGAGGAAATCATTGAACAGAAAAAAATCACCTAATCATTCAAAGTATTGTGATAAAAAACCTGATATACCAAAATCAGAACCCATATTCTGATGAAAAGATTTGTAGTAATTTAAAACTTTATGGGTTGGAGACAGTGGCACTGACCAGAAAGCGGGAGACAGACCTGGAGGTGGCAGAGTTAAAGATGCTAATATTTGCACTGGGTGTGATGAGGATGGAAAGGATTAGAAATGAGTACATTAGAGGGTCAGCTCAAGTTGGACGGTTGGGAGACAAAGTCAGAGAGGCGAGATTGCGTTGGTTTGGACATGTGCAGAGGAGAGATGCTGGGTATATTGGAAGAAGGATGCTAAAGATAGAGCTGCCAGGGAACAGAAGAAGAGGAAGGCCTAAGAGGAGGTTTATGGACATGATGAGAGAGGACATGCAGGTGATGGGTGTAAAAGAACAAGATGCAGAGGACAGAAAGATATGGAAGAAGATGATCCGCTGTGGCAACCCCTAACGGGAGCAGCCAAAACAAGAAGAACAATTTAGAGATGCACCCTGAGACCCAGAACGGGATAACAGGGTTGGATATGGAATGAGTTCATTTGGAAAGACAGCACTGAATGATGTACAGAAGCACAAAAGATATACTGTAGTTAACAAAAAAAAAATCATTTGACTTAGACAGCAGCATCATAAAATAACAGAAATAAAACCAGCAGATAATTGGTTTATTTTTTGTGTGTGGCAGAGATCAAAGAAAGGACAATACCAAAGGATAGTTGTGATTACAAACATACATACAAACAGTTTGATGATCTGCTTCGCTAAATATTTTGTTAATCTTTTTTAAGATCTTTCATTTAAATTTTTTAAGTTCAGATATTGCTGAATCCATGCTGCCATATTTTATAGCAGGGTTATAAAGGTGTCTTGATTCATTCAGCAAATGATTCATATGCTCCAAAATGGCAGCACTCAAGAAAACAACCACACACAATTGTGACACAATTCACTGCGATAATGATTAAAAATATAAACAAATGAAAATAAAGATTAATATTGTGTTGATACAAAAAGAGGCACAACAAATCTTTATATATAATACACTACCATGGCTGTTCATTTGTTTGTCTGTCCAGGATTTTAAATCACCTGTAGCTCACAAACTGTTTGAACTATTGACCTGAATTTGGTACACGTATACTACATGATGTCTACTATCCACTTTCGGGGTGATGATTGACCTCCAGGATTATTCCTCTTTTTAGTTTTATTTTATTTTATTGTAGAATCAACTCTCAGCAGGGCGGCCATGTGGCGCATGTATACAGGTGCGGTTCTCATTCCCTACTACCTTTGCTGTCACTTCCCCTACCTCTCCATATCTTAAATCACTCTTGAGTCAGATTGAAGACTGAAGTGCCAGCTTAAGTGAAAAAATTAAAGAAAACGTACTAAGTAATTGCAACACAAACACAGACTTAATCAGTTTTAACATGAAAAGATGCCGACGAAAGAAGAGAAGAAGTGGGCCGCTAGGGTGGAGAAAAGAAGAGCTGCTCAGGAAGCAGCAAGCGCATCAACCTCTGAACAAATGAATGCTAAACGTACAGAGAAAGAGGATGAAAACTAGGAATGCTCAAGTCAAGTGTAACGTGCAGTGTTTCATTACTGGTAATTAATAATGCATTGCCTACAAGTGTCACAGTGCTTAGTGCTTTTCTGCCTCCTGTTGTTAGGTATGAATCTGTGCCTGATTGTTTTCTGTGTGAAGTCTGCACATTCTTTTTGTGGTTGTGTGTGTTTTTTTTAACTGTGTTTTCCAGGTGATTTATGTCATTTGAGTGATTGTCTGCATGAGTGGACCCTGTTCAAGTTTGGTTCCTGCCTTGTGTCTGATATTGCCAGTATAAGCTCTGGTCCATGACCTTGAATCAGATTACACAAATTTGAGAATGTTCTCTTAAATGTGGTAGTCTTTAATTTCTATCAAAAAAAAGAGAGAATAAGGTGTCTGCTTTCATGTGTTCTAAGTCTCTGCTCTGCTCTGTATGAACTAGATCACTGCAGGCAGGGGCACAAATCCCTCCACTTACACTGGATTCACATGCTCTTGGACAAACAGGCTTCAGTTTCAGAAGTTCCATGTGAATGCATTATGAACTTAAAGCTATGAGTTGGGCAATTCAGAGAAAATAAAGCTACTTGAAGTTGTGATATATCACTAAACTTAAACCTTAGTCAGTATTAAGTAAAACCAGAAATGCCATTTTTTGGTTGAATTGCATTTGGAGTGAAGTGATATACATTTAATATGTTTAATTTGCTCTTTATTTGCATGAAAAAGTCTATGTATCTTTTAATGCTTTTTTGGGGGGGAAGGGGAAGCAACTCAGAGCTCCAAATAGTTCCAGAGCACATGAACACAGCATTACATTACTCACATGGGTTTATAAATAAGACATTTGTAAACAGTTCTTTGTTTTAAGTTACCAATAGTTCCAGCCAGCCCTTATGCAACATGTGTTGTTTCTTTTTCTTGCTGCATGATAATGAAGTCACTGAAGTGCCCATCGTTATGCAACGAGGCTATGCCCGATTGTTGCCTATGCAGAGTCTGCACACTGTTCTTGTTTCTGTGTGTTCTAACCACAAGGGGGTGCCAGAGAGCCCCAAACCGCAGACCCAGCAATACACCACACGTTAATAGAATACAATAAAAAAATATATGTGCCTTAATGCACCTTCACAGAGCTTCTCCCAGCAATGCACCACAATTATACAATAAATCAAACACAAAATCACACAATTCTTCCTTCTCCCCCTCCAGTTGAGTGTTACCTCCCGACTCTGACTTGTCCATGTGTGGCAGTGGGCTTCCTTTTATGTCTTTTGGAAGCATTTCTGGGCCATAGACAAAGTAATGTGGTCCTCCCTCAACAGCGTTCTCTACTGATCCCAAGGGACCCCTGCAGGACTGCACTTCTGGACTCCATTTCTCTAACACCCCTGCAGGTGTCCCGACTGGATTCTCACATGAGGACCACTGCCATGTAGCGCATGGGGGATGGAACCACTAACTAGTTCCAGCTTCCCCTACTCCATCCATTATTTTATACTGACTGGGCACAGAGTTATCTTTCCACCCAGCTGGCCAATCCATTGTTCCTCTCTGACCTACCGTCCAGGTAATAACCCATGCTTCTTCCCGGCTGGGATGCCCATTCTTATCACACAGTGTGTTGCATGGTTAGTTTGTCTCATGTGAGTGGGTCCAGGTTTGGTTCATGCCTTGTGTCTGATGTCAAGATAAGCTCTTTTCCATAACCCAAATTTGGATTATGCATGTTTGAGAATGTTTTCTTAAATGAGATCATCTTAAATTCACAGAAAAACACATAAGGTAGCTGCACTCATGTGCCCTAAAACTATCCAGTCCACATTCCCCCATGGTCTCCTGCCTGGCTTTATACTTAGCCTCTCCTTTTACCTGCATTTTGTCCCAACCCCACCTGACAGCATCTGTTGCTAAGCAACATTAGTCAGGTAGTAGATTCATGATGGGAGCGGTAAAGGGAATAAAAGAGGACGGTTTTGTGTGTCCTCCCACAGCAAAAGGCTATTGTAGTGCTCCCTTCATATTTTAGGTATCCTTGCATGTTTTGGAATTAAAATATTTTGTATATCATTGTCTAATTTCTGTGCCTGCCTTTGTTGTTTGAGCCAGGATTGCTCCTCCCATGGCTGGAGTTCAAATTCATGTTTTAGATCTGTTTTGTTCATTTTTGATTCTGTAATTTATATTAATGTTACTTTTGTTGATTTGTTGATTATTTGCATTATTCTTATTATTTTGTTTGCTTTTGATTGTGTCTATGTATGCAAGCTGCCGGGGTTATGTTTGCTGTGTTTGGTGGGTGGTTCCCCAAGAAATGAGGCCGCCTGCCAATCGCCACCAGGAACTGCTCTCCACCCTATAAATCCAGAGGGTCTCCTATAATTCCTGGAGGTTCATTTTAAATACGCTCTGGGAGCTTGGTGAGTTCTAGTGTTCTTTCTGTAGTCAGGCTTTTTGACTTTTGTGCTCTGTTTCGCTTTAGGACTCTGTACTGAGGCTGTGTTCACCTTGGATTTTGCCATTGTGCTCTATGGAGCTTCTCTGTGTGACAGATCATTTTTGTGAAGAATCAAACCTTTTTATTTTTTATGAAATTTCTGTGTTTGCCCGTTTATCTAGCTGGGGTTTGGTGGTCCCCCTCTAGTGGTCATTATTAGAAGTTCTTTTGCAGGTTTTTGGGACTTGGGTGCCTTGTGCCTTCTTGTGTGTTGTCCATGCCTTGTTTTTGGACTCACCTTTTGGATTGCACACATAAATAAAGTACATGTTATTTTCACCTGTTTGTTATCACTTCTGTCCTTCCTGTCCATGCTGCACGGCACCCCAACCTTGGTTTATGCAATCAGCCATGCTTTGCAAGGTGGGGTACTGTTCTGTAGTCTTCCATGGCTTGGTTTTTCCAGCAGGGAGGCAATGGCCAGGAGCCGGTGCTAAGCCTGTTCCTGCCTCTGTATGTGTAGATCTTCTTGACAGAAACAGTTTGTCAATGCATCGAGTGTGCACAGTAACAAACACTTGTCCTTTGTTAACATGACGGAGCTGTCAGGTGTAAGGTCTTTTCAATATTTGTAATTCTTTTGCAGCTGATGATCCCTTACTGGTCTTGTAAAGTCAATAATTGTTGCATCATAGTAGTCATTGTGCTCATGAGTGTTGTTGGACATTGTTCATGTTGTTTGTACAAATAATATCATGGCAGCTCACAATAAAAATGACCCAAAGACACAGTGTTTTATTGATTGTATTTCAGGGGTAGATACCATCTGCTTGACATTTTGCATTTCCCTCACAAACTTGCTTTATTTTCTTATTATTTTCTCTTTTGTGGCTTTTTTATACTCTGTATGAGCTACATTATTGCTGGCAGGAGCTTATATCCGTCAATGTACTGTACACTCAGTGGTAAGAATCAAACTCTTCTTGGTCCATAAATAAGTCGTCTGTCAACAGTTCTTTGTTTTAAGTTAGCAAAAATTCCATATGCACCATGTATTTTTGTTTTTTCTTGGTGCATCATAGTGATGCCAATGCAATGCCTCTTATTACATACAAACCTAACTTACTATGTAGGATCTTATGACATCACTGATACCATTTTTGGGTAAATACTGACAACATGGATGATGATAAGATTATCTAGTATTCAGCCTTGTGCAAAATAAAAATCCTTACTTTTTTGACATTCTTTAACTTTAATGTATTCATTTTGTGTAATCTTTGCTCTCTTTTGGCACAGTAGTTAGATTGCCTTTTCATGTTCTTGCACATAATCTGTTTTTCAGTGTTGTATTGTTTTTTCCCCCAGCCAAAAGTTTGAGTTAAAGCTGGCAGACACTCACTTTCAGCTTCCTTAAGGCCCTTGCATCCTGTTCACTAAGAATCCATTACAGTTATCCTCTATAAGACATTTTAAGATTCAGAAGAGGTAGACACCACAGGCTGGAGTTTTATTTGTAAGAGACTAGAGTACCTCAGTTTACTGTTTTAGCAATTTAGCTGCACCTCCGGAACAGAAGAAATTATTTACTTTTTTTCAATAGGACTAAAATGAGACAATAGCACATTTATTAAATACTGAACATTCACCTTAGAGTGCTCTGCTATTAAAGAAGAGATATATTCCAGTTATGTGGTACTCTATATCTCTTTAATGTGTTCAGTTGGACAAATATTTTAGAGAACAACAGATATTATAAAAGGTCTTTCTTTAGCAGCTCAGCTGGAGAATATTCAAGTTTGTTTGCAGTCAAGAGCTGGAAGTCATTTTTTTCTTTTCACCACATTACTAGGACTAAACTAAACTGAAAGTCTATACAGTATAACACTAGATAAAGTTCAAAGCCGTAATTTTTCCCTAAGTGTTTTTTTTGTTTTTGTCTTATAGTTGCTTGAGCCCTTGCTCTTTTATAAACGTCTTTACTTTGTCAAGATTTGGACTCTTTATTGTGAGCAAAACCATCTTTTATAGTAGCAACTTGTTGACATCATGCATCATGTATCTGTCAAGGCACAAAATGGTCATCCAAATAACTTTCACCACACAAAATGGTCACACAATAATTTTATATCTATCTGTTAAAATTTGTTTTTAAATTTAAATATTTCATGGATAAATATTCTAGATTGTAGTATAAATTTGTAATTTTTGGGAAAAGTCAACTGATTCAAATCTTTGCCTTCATAAATATAGCTATCCATTCTTCCTTTATGCAATGGCAGAGTAGTGTGCTTCTTATTTTTTGTGTGCAGCTCCATAAGGTGACTGCAACATGTGAAGGATTGTTGAGCAACTTTGTTAAATGGACAAAATAAGAAGTTAATCTGGCAAGTACATTTTATTACTGATTTAACACCAGCTATTTTGGGTCGTTTATCATTCTTTGATTGATATATATATATATATATTTTAAAAAATGCGTGGTAAGTAAAATGGTGGATACAATTTTTTTATCTTCATGCATTGCATGCATTTTGTAAAAGCTTAACTTCTGATTGACATTCTTGAATCTGTTTTCCATTTCTATAGAGTGTTGTGTCCCATGTGTGCAGATTTTTTGATTTTCATTTGGGTACTGTCTATGGAATAATTACTTGTATTGAATAAGCTCTACAAACAAACAAAAAACACAACTACAGCATGTGAGGTATGACTCAATTTCACACTTAAATTTGAGATAAGTAAACTAACATGTGAACCTTACCACTTGACACACATGTTTATGTTTCCAACAGTATAATAGCACACGTAAATGGTGCAGTGGGGGGCAGGGATGGACTGGCTTCCAGAATGGGAAGAGACAGTGAAGTGGAAGGAGAAGAGGAGACGCTGTACACCCCCTAATGTGCTAGGTGGAAGTATTCCTGTACTGGATTGGCAATGAATGTCCCATTGGACCATCCTGTTGGGTGCCACTGATAGGAAAATCTCTTGACTCAGGTTAAACTTACATGAAAGGTTCTTCATATTTAACTAATCTAATCTAATCTTTTAAAAATAGGTCCACATATGGGACTTTAGACCAGGGGTCGCCAAATCTGGTCCTGGAGGACCACCATGGCTGCAGGATTTTGTTGTAACCCTTTTTTTAATGAGTGCCCTGTTTCTGCTGCTAATTAACTTCTTGTGAATTCATTTTAATTGAATTGCTTTTTTAAGATTTGTTCCCCTGAATTTCTTCATCGTTCCTCTGAGTTGCATCATTTCTTTCCTTAACTGGCACCCAAACAGAAATGAAAGGTGAAGTGAGTGAGCTAACAGAAAACCAGCTAAGTCAGAGCCTCAAACTCCAACCAATTTCACTCCCAACCAGTTGCTTAATGAGGTGCCAATTCTTGTCGTTAATTAAACCCGTTCTTTAATTTAGTGGCTTTTTTGCTGCTCTTGTGGGGCATTAGCATACATTTCCAAAATTGTTGATTTTCTCTTTTCTAAGAGCACGGTTAAAATGTTTTGGGGACCTGAGCAGATCAACATTCCCGTGACCTTCATCTTTCTTTATTTTCAGATATTGTATGATGGACACCAGGGGGGTATTTTTTGTATGTGGATTACTTGTTTAGCCGGATGTAATTGTTGACAATTTGGCGTGATCCTGGATCTGTCGGTTTTTCGAAACTCTTCCTGGCTGTGTTGTCATAGCAACACATCCAAATCCTCAAACCTGCTCGGAGCAGGTTTGTTCTACGTAAACAAGGATTAGCTCACACACTTAATCAGTGTCCGTTCATGGAATTCATTCAGTCATGGCTTCGCTGTTCATGAATGAGCGACCAATTGATATTGGTGCACAATATTCCCGGTGGAAATTCTTTTCAAAAGATACCGTGGGGGAATATTGTACCTCAAAGATTTATTAGCTCCTTATATTCGAAGTCAAACTAGGCGAAGTCGGGCTCTCACAACCACACAGACAGTATGCATTGCTTTGAGGTTTCTTGCAAGCGGCACTTTTATACAGTGCATCTGGAAAGTATTCACAGCGCATCACTTTTTCCACATTTTGTTAGGTTACAGCCTTATTCCAAAATGGATTCAATTCATTTTTTTCCTCAGAATTCTACACACAACACCCCATAATGACAACGTGAAAAAAGTTTACTTGAGGTTTTTGCAAATTTATTAAAAATAAAAAAACTGAGAAATCACATGTACATAAGTATTCACAGCCTTTTGCTCAATACTTTGTCGATGCACCTTTGGCAGCAATTACAGCCTCAAGTCTTTTTGAATATGATGCCACAAGCTTGGCACACCTATCCTTGGCCAGTTTCGCCCATTCCTCTTTGCAGCACCTCTCAAACTCCATCAGGTTTGATGGGAAGCGTCGGTGCACAGCCATTTTAAGATCTCTCCAGAGATGTTCAATCAGATTCAAGTCTGGGCTCTGGCTGGGCCACTCAAGGATGTTCACAGAGTTGTCCTGAAGCCACTCCTTTGATATCTTGGCTGTGTGCTTAGGGTCGTTGTCCTGCTGAAAGATGAACCGTCGCCCCAGTCTGAGGTCAAGAGCACTCTGGAGCAGGTTTTCATCCAGGATGAATCTGTACATTGCTGTAGTCATCTTTCCCTTTATCCTGACTAGTCTCCCAGTCCCTGCCGCTGAGAAACATCCCCACAGCATGATGCTGCCACCACCATGCTTCACTGTAGGGATGGTATTGGCCTGGTGATGAGCAGTGCCTGTTTTCCTCCGAACGTGACGCCTGGCATTCACACCAAAGAGTTCAATCTTTGTTTCATCAGACCAGAGAATTTTCATTCTCATGGTCTGAGAGTCCTTCAGGTGCCTTTTGGCAAACTCCAGGCGGGCTGCCATGTGCCTATTTCTAAGGAGTGGCTCTGTCTGGCCACTCTACCATACAGGCATGATTGGTGGATTGCTGCAGAGATGGTTGTCCTTCTGGAAGATTCTCCTCTCTCCACAGAGGACCTCTGGAGCTCTGACAGAGTGACCATCGGGTTCTTGGTCACCTCCCTGACTAAGGCCCTTCTCCAGGGCTTCTCAGGGGAAACAGGATGCACCTGAGCTCAATTTTGAGCTTCATGGCAAAGGCTATGAATACTTATGTACATGTGCTTTCTCATTTTTTTTATTTTTAATAAATTTGCAAAACCCTCAAGTAAACTTTTTTCACGTTGTCATTATGGGGTGTTTTGTGTAGAATTCTGAGGAAAAAAATGAATTTAATCCATTTTGGAATAAGGCTGTAACATAACAAAATGTGGAAAAAGTGATGCGCTGTGAATACTTTCCGGATGCACTGTATACTGTAGGCGATGCAGAAAATCAATCTAAAAGTGCCGTTTGCCAGGCACTTCGGAAAGTCTGTTTGACTTTGAAACATTTCCTTCGGGTTTTCATAGTGTTTCCTGGACACCTGCATGTGCAGACAATAAAAGAGGCATTTCATGCCATTGCAGGTAGGTAATACACAGGCAAAAATACCCACAGTTCCATAAAGACTCTCACAATCAGCCTAACATTCTCATTACCCAGGATTTCCAAATGTGATTGGGGCACATGGGACTGATCACAGTGGAGTTTGATCAAACATTATTTGGAAAATGTACCTCTCCCTCTGATGAATAATCAGACACAGTGTCTTCATCAAATATTTGATCTTCGTCAATATCTCATTGGTCAGACACAAGTTCTAGGTATATGACATTCCCTGCAACTGACCCAACAAAAAAAGAGGGCTGTATGGAACATACCTATGGCACACATTGAGGACAAATATATGCAATGACCATCCTTTACCTGAAATGAAGTGACCACTGCATCCTGCCACTGGTTCTGAGGAGGAGCTTCCCCCTGGAATGCCCTCAGAAACAGGGCGATGGGCATTTTGCTGGAGAGCCAACTCTTCTGCAGGGGTTAGGTCTGGACCATGTGGACCTCCACCTGTTTTTTGCTTGTCTGCCTTCTTATTAGCTTTAAAATTAATGTTTTTTATATTATATATGATTCTTTATGTCAACAATTCTTTAAATAGTTATATACCAATATTTACCAGTTTGAAGTATATTCTTGTACTTCACTTTAACCTGTTCCCGTGTTCTCTTTGTGCTCACGTTTGATCTGGAATTATGACATATCAAATAATAATTAATCTGACACATAGGAAATGAAATGCTGCATTCAGTAAGTACAATGCACACTACTTAGCGTTTAATTTGTTGGCCACTTTTTGCCAGCCATCTTTTCTGGTTTGGGCTGCTTTTGCAGTGTTACCCCTTGTGCATATTAAATCTTGAAATTCTTCATATCCGTCGAATAAAAGGTCTTGCTCCGCTTGTGTGAAAATAAATGCGGCCGTTCTTTCGTCATTTTGTTACAGCCTATCATAGACTTGCTGATCATGTTTTCTAGACTCAATATATATGGGCTTTTCAATCAGTGCGGGCACGCGCATTCATCTCGGATGATTAGATCCAGCTACACTAATCTACTACACGGCTGCGTTTGAAAAACCGACTTATCCTGGATGAGTTTCACTGGCATTAACTCATCCAAGATGAGGCATCTGATCTCGGATGATTTAAGCGACGTACAGAAAATACCCTCCAGTTGTTTTGGCTCATTTTGTATCTCATTATTGTTTGGCTGTTAATTAAGGAAAAAGAAACAATTAAGGGGTCTGAGTCTTCAAGAACAAGTCAGATAAAATGAATTCAAAAGAAGTTAATTAGCAACAAAAACAGGTCACTAATTAAGAAAAGGGTTAGAATGAAAACCTACAGCCACTGCGTCCCTCCAGGATCAGACTTGGCGACCCCTGCTTTACACCATGCTTTATTAGGTTACATACAGATATTTGATACTTCATTCCAAGCCTGGAGCAACCTTGAAGCTCTGCTTACAACAATAAACTTATACAGCTTACAACAGCTGGACAAAGGCAATATAAATAAAAAAGCTTAACAGACAAAAATTGTTACATAAAGATTTTCCATAACACCAACAGAGGGAGCTGCCGAGGGTAGTTCTTCTCATTTTAAGGGGCTTTCTCCTGACCTGGAAGTGCATCTTCTGTGCAAAGTCATGACATGAGAAGTACCGTTAGATCCAGAATAAAAGGAGCCACCTCGCCTCTCTCAGAGAGTTGGAGTCGGATGCTGAGGAAGACAAAGCTCACCTGGGAGATGTGGTGAGGAAAAGGAAGGAAAGCAAATGAAAGAAGAGAAGGAATTGTGTTGGTTTTAATTGAACAGAAAAAGAAACAATGTGAAAGTATTTCTTTAACTAAAACTTAAGTCTTTTAAACCTTGGACTGTTGTTCATTTAGTGTGACCTGTCGGGGCCATAACAGATCCACAACCCCCCCCCCGACACAACTACATGAACAACAGACCCTTTCTAAATCAAGAAGCTTGAGTTTTTTTTCTTTTTTATTGTATCTTTAACTTTCAGCTCAACAAACGGATTAACCAGATGTCAATGCTAGAAGTGCTTTATTGTAATTTATGGAAATGATTTAGACAATAATTTAACTAACAAATTAGTTTCATTTGTAGAGGATGCTAAACTAGGACCATTAGCATGTATGCTTTATAAAACATAATCTTTACAGCCTGTCAGTGTGGGTATATGAAGGTTAATGCATGTAAAAGTAGTCTTACCTACACAGGAAGTAAAACTATTTCACATAATTAAGGAAGCTTATAAAAAAGTTACAAGTCCAAGTCACTGTTCTCAACACAACTATGTATACAAGAGGGAAAAATAACCTTTTGTCTTTGCTTGTTAATGAAGACTATTCGAAACAGTAATGAGACAGGCAGGATCAATTTCACTGAAAAGGGATTAACACCAAAAGGGTTGGACAAGATATAAGTCATTCTCCAGGCAAAAAGTCAAGAAACCAATATACCCAATGGAAATTTATATTAAGAAAAAAAGGAAAAATAATTTTGATTTCATACCGAGTCTTTGAAAAACAGCAAAGAGCAAATGAACTGCAGGCCATTCTTGTATAACATAACTGTCATGACTTGGTGCCAATGATAATATTAACAACAGACTTCGTAAAAAATAAATTCACATGAAACACAATTATTTGACATAAAACACATGGCATAAAATACTTAATTCTTCACATGAAGGGAATATGTTGGGTGAGTGCTGGTTGTTCTTCAACAAAAGCATGGGAATGGAAACGAACCTGAACTTTATTGCCAGGCACACATAGTTGCTCGGAATTTCTCTTCTCTTACATCTGTACACATAAGAAGGTAAAAAGAATTAAATAACAAAATATACAATGCATGACACCAACACAACCTCATATACGGTAGTAATGAATAATATATTGCACAAATATATAAACAATATAGTAATGCAGAATAGAACTTCTGCCTAGTAATATATGTATAAAAGAACTAGACAGGATGTTATATTGGAAAAATTAAGTGTAAAGGATTGGCGAGCTTTGCTGGACTGAATGGCCTTGTCTTGTCTAGACTGCTCTAATGTTCTACTGTGCTAAAAAGTAAGTCCTATTAGATTGGATGGAGGAATTGAGAAATCATGAAATTCAGACAGAGATGAATTAGAGACTGAGTGGTTATTTTGAAAAAAAAAATGTCAAAAACATTTCTTCATACAGACAACTGCAAACTGTAATTCAACACGGCATACATCTAAATCCTGAAAGCAGCACAGGAGGCCATTTGTGATACAGGTTATTCCCATTGGTAGAAGAGCTCACACCTAATGGCGTTAGGAAGAAATTACTCATGAGGTCATGCCAATAAAGGTCATTTTAACCTCATTGATAGGATAGACGATCTTTAGAATTAACCTTCCAAGATGGATTGGAACAAAGCAGCTTTATAGGTTTAAAGGGTTACTACTGTCCTGTGTTCAGAGTACAGTGACATTCTTACTTGCATGTGTTAATCAATATATATTTTTAACAAACAGGATTTGTGTCCTGTTGTGGTTTTGTGTTGAAAAAATAGTTATGGAGCATTCAAGGTGTAAGCAAATATTTAGCATGCCTTTTAAATTATATGTATACAAAAATCAGCAATGCTGGGTAGATCTGTACTGCATTTTCTTTTAAAAAAGGTGAATATGGCAGCATTATACCTGCAGTATCTGGGGGTCTTGAATCTGTCAGGATTCTAAATCTTTTTTCAAGAAATATGTGATTACAAAGTCCACCTTAATAAAAGGATACGTGTCTTGTGGCAAAGGCGTTATATAGGCACAGACTACCTGGCACAGACTGACAACAGAGGCACGTGTAAAATAAATGAAAAGGTTTTAATTTTTCTTCAGCCGTGGGGCACATCTTCCCCATATCCCACAGGCCCAACACACTCCCAAAACAACACACAAAGTAAATCACCCCAAAGCACACTCTTCTTCCTCCACTATTCCTCCCAGGCAGCTTCGTCCTCCTCCTCCTGCCGACTCTGGACTCTAGAGTAGTGGCTGCAGGCTCCTTTTATAACACCCCGAGAAGTGCTCCAGGTGCTCGTTGACCTACTTCAGGCTGCACTTCCGGGTGTGGCTGCCGTCCAGCCCACATGGGCTCGTTAAGCCATGCAGCTCCCCCTGGTGGCTCCATGGAGCCCAACAGGGATGAGCTCCAGTGTTCCACCATTGTGGCCCCGATGTAACCCAGGGGGGCTGCCACCAAATGTTCCAGGGGATGTAGTGTACATCCCATGGCTGCTCCCCCAGATCCAGTATCAAAGGGACATCCTGGCTGGGCATGGGTCCCAGCCGTCTGCCACAGTCTGTATGTCTGTCCAGTTGCTATGTGTCTGTTTTCCAAAAGATGGCAAATCACTAACACTTTTAGTAATAAAATTCATTCCAGTTGACATGCCAACAGATGGCGCATCACAAACATTAACCCTGCTTTCACCAATCCCATACCAAATGGCAGATTAACGAGACATGCACAGTGCACTGCAAACGTTAATGTTGATTATTTAGATTTCATCCCATCTTAGGTGGGTAACACAGCTAGTTAAGTTTATTTCTTTATCTTTTTTATGTTTTTTTTTTTATTGTATCATACAGTATTATGATGATGACATCAGCAGACCACCCTTTGGTAGGTTGTTTCTTGGTTGGCACCATGCTGCTTTGCAACAAGATACCTTATTTATAGAAATGACCCTGTTGGTGATCACATAATTCTTGACTTGGAATGTCACCTTCCTTCCCCAATTAAATAACTAAAGATGGCAATGTGCATAACCTGACATTATAGTTTTGGCAAAAAAAAAAAAAAAGAAAAAGTCATCCCATGTGGTTGGTAATTTTCTATTTTTTTTTAAATGCTTTTCCTTTGGGTTTTGAACTTCTTACCATTTTTAAGAGTATGATTTACCCTAACAATTTTACAGATATTAATATTAAAGAATTTTCTGACCCCCTGGTATTCTGACCATTGTCTGTTTCCTGACAGTTTCTTTGCTGAGTCTCCAATTATGAGGAATGTCTTCCTGCCCTTCCATCCTTTGATCATGTGGCTTCTTTTTCATCCTTGTGGCCCACTATTGCTTGTAATAATGGCCATTAAAGTGTCTGTTTGACTGTTCCCTTTAGATCTCTTCATACTATATGGAATAAAGAGTAACAAGGGAAAATCTATAACGTTGTCAGGCATAATGCTGCTTACTTAACTTATGTTTTCCTTTTAGTTTGCTTTTACTAACACCCAAAATTGAAAAGAGTAACAGCTGTTTCATACACATTTCAAAATAACAGGCTGTTTGGGAGATGCCATTTTTCTTTTTGTTGTAATATCTGTACACATCAAAGTAATCTGAGACCATTTATCTTTTAATCTGGTGGAATATTACTGGCAAATTAATTTTGTGATACTGTATTTCATGCTCCGGTTTTTAAGAAGCAGTCGACTTTTGTCTAATTACAGCAGTAATTACAGTGAGGCCTGTGTAAATGCATCTGGGTAATTAATTTGATGTGCTTCTTGTGCCATTCAGTCACAGAACAGGAATGCACTCAGATGTGCCTGAAGATTTTTGTCTTTCTTTTTCTTCCCTTGTTAAGTATTTAATCTATTATTAAGATATCTGTGATTTTTTAAAAATGTCTCCTAAAAGTGAAAATTAACGTTTTCTTTCTTCCACATTAATACACAAAATTCTGTATTTTATATCAACACAAATATTAGACATTTCATAGCTATAAGCATAGTTCTACTTGCTCCACTTCATGATTCATATATCACTGTAGTTTTCTCAAGAAATCTCATCTCAAGTAGCTTCTCTACTTCCTTATGGTGTATGTTTAAAGAAGCAGTCTGAGAATTAATACTTAGTTTAATGCAAATTCTGGTATTTTCTTTCTTGTTCTTTCCTTGCAGTTTTTTTTTATTTGCTGAAATATGAGGAATAATCATGTTAAATCCAATCACACACAACTGTGAGCCTGTGACATAACAGAAAAACTCTTGGCTACATTTTTTCATTCTATTCTTTAGTATATACTTGTCAGTAAGTGAAATATGCTTTTCTTAAAAGCTCACTATATTTAGATGTAAATATATAGCAATGATGTAATGGCATTTTATTCTTTTTCCAATAATGGAGCAGCTAAACTCTAAAGGTGCCAGAGTGGTTCTTCAGAGCGGAGGGGCATTTTTGGTTCCAAAAGACACATTCACGTGAAGGTTCCAAAAAGAACCTGCATTCATTTAGATCTGCAACTGACTCCATACAGTAAATAACCATGAAGAGACTGTAACCGATTTGTGAAATACCAAAGGCTCATGATTTGGAAGGCCCTTAGGTGCATACAATAACTCAGGCTATGTTCATGTTTCATTCATTTGTTAATGTGATGCTAGGTAGCCTACCAAACATTAAAGTTTTATTTATTTATTTATTAGGGGGGCTTTGCCCGCTTCACTCATATACCCCCCGGCCTGTGCTACATGCCAGTCACTTTATGTCTCTGCCACTTGCTTATGTGGATTTCACTTTCACCAAACAACAAACCTTTTAATTCTCGCAGATACTCCTCTTCATTGGGAAGAAACACTACTTTTCCCTGATGGCAACACGAATTAGACGATCTACAAGTCTCAGACTTAAAGTTTAAATCCTAACAATATCTACATACTTCTGTCAGATCACCTATGTCCATATATTCAATCTCGTTATTTCACAGAGTAATGGTTTCCATTTGTTTGCGCTAATTTTTTTGAGACTTTCGAATTTCAGTACTTTCACTATCTCTAACCTGTTCTGCATGTGTATCGCGCCAATGTTTTTGAACCTCTTTACGATGTTCTACTTTGTCATTTATTCTTTGTCTTTTATTTCTGGCCCTGGGCATGGTTAAATCTCTTGGCACAAAGTCTCATCTCGCGGGACATGAAATTATCTCTCTGAAAAAGTCTTGTCTCGTCCCAAGCTAAAAAGTCTCATCTCGTCCCAGGACTTTTTTATATAATAGAGAGATTTATTTATTTACAAATTAGAAAGCTTTTCAAAGCATAAAGAATCAACTTCATATACAAAGAATCCTTTCCAGAATGAAATGGTGCTTGGTCAAACAATAGTTCTACAAGGAACCACCAAACCCAATAAAGAACCATAAAGTGCAATTAAAGAGCCAGTATGTTTGGGAGTGTAGGTCAAATCCTTGAACAATACGGACATCTGAGCATTGACACAATTATTAGCTATTTTTTGTACATCTACTTCAAGCATCTGCTTCATTTCCATTTTAGTTTTAATTTTATCATTATTGTCAAATGGTGGCATAGTGTGGCAGTAGTAGCACTGCTGCCTCACAGAAAGGAGACCAGGGCTCATGTCCTGGGTCATTCCTGTATGGTGTTTGCATGTTCTCCCACTGTTCAAAAACATGAAGATTAGGTGAATTGGTGACGTTAAATTGTGTTCACCTGTGATGGGCTGGTGTCTTGTCCTGGGTTTGTTTCTGTCTTGCTTCATATGCTAGCTAGGATAGGCAACAGCCCCACAGGTCTAGATTAAGAAGGTTAGAAAGTGACATGACATTATTCTCAAGAGTCTTCAGATTATTCACATCAACCTCATCTTCATATTATAAAAAAATCATCAAGGTCCAGGAAGATGTTGTGCAGTGGTTAGGTCTTTGGACTTCAAACCTATTTTGGAAAACAAAAGAAATGTTAACCATTGTATCTTAAATGTTGTAAGTCAGCAGTCAAATAAATAAATATAAAAATGTAAAAGCAGCACAGAGGCATTGGGGTTAACGCTACTGCATCACTGTTCCATTGGCCAAGGCAGGGCAGGATCTACTATGAAACTAATAAAACTTAACCTTGAGGGCCCTTAATCCCTAAGAGGCCTCAGAAGTGACTTTAGTCCACATTGCTTAAAAAGTTTTGGGTGTCTACTGTATAAGAAGGGTTTTGTAATAAATTGTAATATTAATAATAATATTGTTGATTAATAAAATTATTATTAATATAAATAATTATATTAATAATACAGTGGAACCTCGGTTCACGACCATAATTCATTACAAAACTCTGGTCGTAACCCGATTTGGTCGTGAACCAAAGTAATTTCCCCCATAGGATTTTATGTAAATACAATTAATCCGTTCCAGACCATACGAACTGTATGTAAATATATATATTTTTTAAGTTTTTAAGCACAAATATAGTTAATGAAACCATAGAATGCACAGCGTAATAGTAAACTAAATGTAAAAACATTGAATAACACTGAGAAAACCTTGAACAACAGAGAAAACTAACACTGCAATAGTTCACGCTATAGCGCTACCAACCGCTGGCTAAAAACACTTTTTTTTTTAATGAGTTTTAAGCACAGGGAAAAAAATGAACATTTGAAAAAATCCGTAATTTAATAAACCACCAAGAAAAGTAACATTGCAACAATGCATGCTATGAATCGATCGCAGAAGTTAACAGAAGTGAAAACAAAATCAAGCCCAGTGCATTCTTTAACTGCCTTCTCTATCTTATACATCCAGTTCTCTCTCGCGCTGCCTGTGTGTGTGTGTGTCTCTCTCTCTCTCTCTTGCTCGCTGCACAGGAAATGCACAGGGAGAGACTGAACATGTACAAACCGAAAGGGAAACTGCCTTGTTTATATACCGAGTGTGTGGTCGTGAACAGATGCAAAAGTTTGGTGATCTTTTTGGTTGTAAACCGATTTGTACGTGTTCCGAGACGTTCATGAACCGAGGTTCCACTGTATAGTGTAATTCAATACAAAATAATACTTAAAATAAAAATTATATAAATATTTTGTAGTTTAGCAATAAACAAAAAAACATTCAAACTGAGCAAGTTTCATAAATATTTTTAGTATAAAATAATTATAAATAATTTAAAACACTACTATCATTTATTTCAGAAATTAAAAATTTTATGGAAATTATTTATCTTAGGGTAGCTGTAATCAAAAAATAAGAAAATAACAGTAGTTACCCAGACCTTGTTGCTGGTTGCGAAGGGGCTCCCATAACAATGCAGGTCCGTCACTGTGCCAAGGTTTGAATCCTGTGCTCGGCCGCTGTCTGTATTAAGTTTACACATTCTCCTATGTCTGACTTCTTTTCTGGGCACTCTGGTTTTCCATCCACATCCCAAAGTCCTGAGTTAGTTTTTAATTTGAGGTTCTAACTGACTTTGTAGTATTCTGTCAGCCTCATCAGAGCTGGATTCTGCCTTGTGCCAAATGCTGACAGAATAGGCTCCAACCCCCCATGACTTTGAGTCAGACTAAGCAGTGTTGAGAATTTTATATTATTTAAGCTATACTATACCTGAGATTATGACTTTGCCATATTTAACCTCTTTTTCCTTCCTTTCATTTTGTTCTGATGGTTTAAGATTACTGGTAATTGTGCATTCTTAATATCTGAGCCACACGAATGCCTGTATTAACAGATCCACTCTACTTCAGTTCCAATGTGAATCACAATTCTAAAAAGGTGCTGTACTGCTACTGTTTCAGTCTAATGTTCTGCAGAACACAACAGCACCTAGGACAACATAAAAATAAAAAGTAAAGACTTCATCTTCACTTAATAATAGATACTGGCATGTCTAGAATTTGGTGACATAAAATAACCTTGCTCCAAACAAATTGGAATTAATAAAAAAAACGAGTTCATAAAGATCCTTCTGCGCGAAGTATAGAAGAAAAAAACAACAACGCTGATAAAAAACATTAAAAAATAATAACAAAATAATTTCATGGGCAGTGACAAATTAATGGGAAGGTGAACTTGTCTATTAATGTGCTCACTGATAATGGAATCAGACAGCAGCGTTGTTTCGCATGTTGATTAGCACACTCAAGGAGGAATTTCATTGTACACATGACAAAAATGACTCTATAAACCTATAATTGTACCTCAGATCCAGGAGGAACAATATGAATTTTGCAGTGTCCATAAAACAGTGGACCACTAGTAATTTGCCTTATTTGGACAGCTGAAGGATTGTAACACTCCACCAATGTTGTCTTCACTATTTTGGGCATTAGTAGATACCTTCTGATCATGTACAGTGTGTACCATGGAGCATCTTGTGGGAGCTGTTGCTGGAACACTTAGTTCTAGATTTACAATTGTAATGTATTTATCAAGCAAAGTCTGTGTCTACGTTTATGGCGGTATGCGGAGGTCTTTTAAGATAGGTGCCGGAGTTCACCAAGAGTGTGTGTTATTTCAAGACACAGTCATGCATTACATCTAAAACCTGTGCTTGGCATAATGGTGCTAACTTTCCATCCAGTTTTGTTAACATATAATGTCTAACACAGCTTAATATCATGGTAATATGAGAGTTTAAGCATCTCTTGACTATCTTAAGTGACTGGTGTTTTGAGTTAGTGGCTACAATAGTGTAGGTCCAACAGTCAAAGTTATTCCCCCTCAGAGGAGTTTAGAAGGGTCACTTGATTGTCTGCTATAACATCTTTGAGATGCCATCAGTTGAGCCTCAGGCATCCAGGATTTAAACATATGTGTGGAAAATAAAAGCTTGGGTACTACTGGAGGAGATGCCGTGCTTTATGTACATTTTTAACTTAGAATTACCAAAGCAGCACACACTGTCCCTGACTCCATTTGCTTCTGTAGTATTCTTGAGAGTGAACACTTCAAGTTGGAGCTTATCATGCATTCATATGGAATGATTCTGTCATCATATTAGATGCCCAGCTCAGGCTTTACAGGGTGGTCCAGATCTAACTATGCAGTTATTGCATTGCATTGCATTAACAGTTGCATAGTTAGATCTGGACCACCATATATTATAGAATGACCAGAAGGTGATGGGTGACCAGCTGGCCAAAGTCCCTAGGGCTGTGACTATCTATGACTTTTTCTGTTATAACTTACTATGGACCCTCCAGCGGTTTACTTTCTCCAGGGTGGCTGCTGACTGGAGTTTTTGTTTTCCTGTTCTCTGTTATCAACTGGCAATAGTTCAACAATCAATTAATGAACAGTGTAAATAAATAAAATATGTAATGTAAACAACAAAATATTAAAGGGTTGTGGCACCTAAGTTATCCCTGTATAATTGAGAATTAAGGTTAAGGGAAAAAACATATAATAGCTGTGGAGTCATCTTGCTCAGATGTGAGTCTCCTTCTGACTGAATCCAAGATAGTGGTGAAGCCAGTTTGGAGGAAAATGAGGCAGAAGGGGCAGATTCAGGAAGCCGAAAGGCGGAACTGTCATTGGCAGATTGTCCATTACTCATCCATTCTGTCATTAAGTGGCAGTGCCATCCCCAGCCTTGGAGTGTAATTACCAGTAGATGAGCCCTGAAGTTGTCTCCCATGTGTACGTCTGTGACAACTTCAGGGTTCCATTTGTGAAAATTCCGTTCCAAACTAATTGGTTTTCCTGTCTGTTTAAACAAATCTGTTTCTTTATGTGTTATTTATTATGTATTTAGTAATTTGTAAAGTTTAGGACAGCATTTACCTGTGAAGTTGTTACAGTGATCTCCCGCCTATTACTGAAGTTACGTTCTAGACCCATCAGCGATAGGTGAAAATCCGCGATATAGAAAGACCATATAAATAAATATTTTTTTAATAGTTTAAGCCTTAAAATACCCCTCTCACACACTTTAAACACATGTAAACTTATTAAAACACACTTTGCAAACACATATGATATGTGGATGTTGGGCTAAGGATATGAGTAACATCTCTCTATTATAAAAAAAAATCTTGGCAGGGAGACCAGGGAGACGAGGCTTGATCTTCTCAGAAGACAATTTGACATCCCATGAGAGACATTGCATTACACAAGACAAGGCAGTGAGACAGAAGGATAGCTGCTGTACAGGCTGTTAAAAGATCGACGTGCAGAGTGACAAGCAGAACAGGCATCTTGGCCGAAGCAGCGCAAAGCCAGTAGCTGATCTGTCCGCTTCTGCTTAGCGTGCATTCAGCTCCCCCTCTTCACAACGCGAGCGGTAGAGACGCGAAGTGGCAGGAGCATAGCGTGCCTCCGTGGGGGGATGGGGGATTTGAGCGAACCGATCGAGAGCAGATCATCTTGGAGAGACACTTTGACAACATGCAAGACTAGACACTACAACCTTAGGAAGCAAAACCCGTGAGACGGTGACCTTTGCACGTCACGCCCTACTTACAAACAATTTAAAACAAGTTCACTGACATCTAACCTAGCAGTTATTGGAATGCTTTTGGCAGACAAACTTCAGGTGCTCCCAGCTCTTAAAACAATGACAAGCAGAACACGCAGCTTGCCAGCAGCAGCTGCAGCAAGCCAGCATGTGTTCAGCCCTCACACACATACCCCCCACCCGGAACGCTAGCGGCAGAGACGCAAAGTGGCAAAAGGACAGCTGCTGTACAGGCTTTTAAGTGATTGACAAAAAAGCATGACAAGCGCAAGACACAGCTGGCCAGCAGCAACAGCAAGACACCAGCTGAACCGATCGCATCTCTTTAGCGTGCGTTCAAACCCCCCCCCCCCCCCCCATTGTTTTTACAAAAGTTTTAAAGTAAAAATGAAAATAATGCATATGTAACAATTCCCATGAAAATAACAATCTCTTTAAATTGTTTATCCGGTAAACCAAACCCGGGGGTGGGCGAGCGAAGCGAGCAGGTGGCAGAGCCCCTTAGTAATAATAATAATATTAATAAATCCGTGATGTAGCGGGGGCGCGATAACTATCTATCTATCTATGTTCCAGATGAGGCCTTAAATCATTTTAGAAAACAGAATTAGTACTTTAGGTACTGACTGATTTCCTGCTTAGTCAGAACTTCTGAAGAATGATGAAAAGCATAGATTTAATTCAATAGGATAAGTGGACACTAATAATTTAAAACCCCTGGATGGAGAAAGTTAATGAGTAACAGTTTTGGTAACAGTTGAGAAAAAGAAACAGCTAGTGGATAAAGAAATGGGGACTAAGGGCGATTAGGCTAAAAAATCAAGGGCCTGAAGAACTTTCAGCAGCTGGATACTCTTTGCCTTGCCTAGTTTAACCTCACACCAAGACAAATCTTTATAGACATTCCTGTGTTTTGGCCTGTGACCAGTAAAACCAGAAATGGTTCCATTGAAGATGTTCTGTAGACAAAAGTAGCACTTTAAGCTAAGACAAATATTTTGAGATCAACAATTATTTCCTGGGAAAATTTATTCAGAGTCTAGTCTTCGAAAGGCAGCAGCCACCATGACACATGTTCTTCTGAACTGTACCACAAATGACTGCTGCTGCTAAATCTAAGAATCTAGGGTGTAAAACACACTGATTCCTAAGGTCCAGAGCTTAGATAATATATACTGTTTACCACCCTTGTTTACAAAGTTGCAAGAATGTATTGCTTTATGCAGAAAGTGCATGCTGTGTGCTAATTCTGTAATGTGCTCTTTACACACCTAAAACTGCTCTTAGATAAGTATTTTTTGGACAGAAAACATCCTCTTGTGATGAGAGAATAACACTGTTCTAAAGATTTGGATCTAAAGCGTTAAATGTGAAACAGCTGAAAGGCGACTCAAGCAGAAATATAATTATTTGTGGATCAAGCGGCACTGTTATGAAATCTGCTGCATTTCTTCCTGTACCTAACGACAGCCAAGATATACTAATAAGAATGATTTATCTTTCTTATGAGGAGAAAAAAAAACATGCAAAATGAACTGCCTAGAATCCCCATGATTTTCACAACTATGCTATTTACAAGCTATAATTGAGGAACCACTTTAATTGTGTTTCCTTTAGCATTAATAATATATATGATATAATTTCTGTAGATATATACATAGGCCCGAGCACACAAATATCTATAGCTTAAGGATCCTAGCACTCTAATGAGAGTATTGGGTAAAAACTAAGTATTGCAGGTAAATTATTCATATTTCTTACATTAGTTTTGTATAAAATACAAATGTCCTTAATTTGGTGATTTTATACTATTTTTGGCATCTGGGAAGGATGTCCTCTAGGTCTTTTATTAAAGGATTATTGGGCTTGTCCTACTGGGAGTAGAATTCTAGGCACACCGGTGGCAAATTGAAGGATTATATTCTGCAGAAGATCTCAGAATGCCAGAGGATTCTGCAGGCACAGTGTAGGTTATTGTGAGAAAAACAGGGGTCTGGCCTGCTCTTAGCTTGTGGCCACTGTGTCCATCATCAGGATTAGCTAGGTTCAGTCATTCATAATAAATTGGATGCATTTCACAGAGATCACCCAGTCCTTCAAACCTGTTTGGAATATTGATCAGAATGCATGAATGAATACAGTAGATGGAAAGATGGATGTGTGAACTTGAAATCTAGTAAATAATCTGCAATATTAAATTAGCATCAATACAATTTAAAAGGGCGTAATAACATACGTTAAGAATATTAGTAACTACATGGGGAATTTTTCTTGTGCTTACAGACATATAAACAGACTTCTGGAGAAGTAGGCTAGTTCTCTCTGGTAGGTAGCAGTTGCCAGAAAGCCAGCTTTTTTTAAAACCTAAATATGAACAGGTTGTTGTGTAGTCTGTTTCTATTTCTGGGGCCAACTTAGCACATAGTTCCAAGAGAATGTCTCTTGGAAGTCTAAATCAGCGCCAAAGACAGTTATTATCATTAGTAAAAAACTCTGACTAGTCCCTAAAAGCTCTTTCCGCTTGTATACTTGGCACTGCTTGAAGACCATTTGCATAGTCTTCAAGCAGTGCCAAACAAGCCATACTGTATCAAACCACTAGGACCTGAGTAGGCTATAGGGCAGTGCTTCTTAACTACTGGGTCACGGGCTGCTGCTGCTGTTGGCTTACAGGTTTCTGTCACTGGGTGTGTGAGTAGGACATGGCAGGATCGATGGCATCGCACATTATTTATCCCCTTATTTATCTTTAATTGTCTCACGCATGATAAACCACACACCCACATGCTTTTATATGCAGGTTTGATTCATAATGACAGAACATCCTCCTTTTACATGTATGCATGTTTCATCAAGGGGTCCCCACGTTGCTTTTACATGCATGCTCGATTCACCAAGGGCGGATGGGGGACACTGCTATAGGGCATGATATTTATAGTGTTCTGTAGGCAGGGAGTGAATCACATTTGTACTTTTACTGTGCTTTGGTTTCTAATCCCGAGAAGTGACCACAGATAAAGGGCTATATACAGTACTAGCAAAATACCCGCGCTTCGCAGCGGAGAAGTAGTGTGTTAAAGAGGTTATGTAAACATATATATACATATACATATATACATATATATACATATCTACATATACACATATCTACATATACATATTTATACATATATACATATATATATATATATATACATATACACATCCACATATATATATACATATATATATATACACATATCAACATATATATACACATACATATACACACATACATTCACACACACATATACATATATACATATACACATACATACATAGTGCGTTGTAACACGGGCTGTGATTTTTGCATGGGAGGGAGACGACAAATCACAGTTTCCCGCTTTCTAATCGGGCCTGTGATTGGTGCTTTGACGGATGCCCAGATCCCACAGTATCTCCCCTTAGGAGAGGCGTTAGGCAAGTGTAATTGAATAGCGGTGCTGCAAGTTTAGCTTTACACCTGTTTTTAAGGCTTATTGACTGAAAGGGGTTTTCATGAAAAAAGTTAGGGCTTTGCTGCAGGATACACCCTCCACAAGTTAAGGAAGTAAAAATAAAGGTATATATTTCTGTTTTATTTAAACCTTTTAAGTTCGTATGCATAGCCTCATTTGGCTGTTTTAGTTTTTTTTTTCTTTCTTCAGTAATATTTAATCTCCTTAAAGAAAAACAACATTATGCATTTTACGCTGCGCTACTTTCTTCCAGATCGGCCCCAAGGTGTTCATATTTTTCCAAAGCAGTTCTGGTCTCCATCGGCATCTGTAGCTGAGTCGAAAAACACCATCCCATACTATTAGTTAACGATTAACACATTTCTATATGTATTGTAAGCATACAATACAAATGATAATATGTTGCGCTTATTTATCTGGTGTACCGACATTTTTGCGCGTTTAACGGCTGAAATCCAACGTGGTTTGTGCCCTTCATAATGAAAACAGTTTGCATTTACCTTTTTAATAAAAGGCGAGCTTTTAAGCCTGAGAAGTCACCCTGTAAATGCACACGTTTAATTGTACTTGTGTTAATATGTATGCTTACACACTGTTTCTTCTTCATTGAGGTTTTCTCTAGCATGTAGATCGGGGTAATTACATTCACAGCATTCGTAGTCTGAATCACAACCTGATTGTATGGGTGGTTACCTACCAGGTAACGCTTATGGTTGGCCAGCAAGTCAGCTAACATCAGCCACGGTGCCTTCAGTTGTGAGAAGCAGATCATAGAATGGTTGAAAATAGTTTACTGTCAAATAATGCAAAGAGTACGCGACACGTGTTTCGCCCTAATTCTTGGCTCATCAGGTGTACACACTCACTGCACTCGCTTACAGGAATCAAACCTCGGATGTCAGCGCTAGAGGCGAAGCCCCTAACATTGCGCCACGGCGTGTGGTTCGTTTATTTGACAGCATGTAGATGGGGGTAATTACATTCACGGCATTCGTAGTCTGAATCACAATCTGATTGTATGGGTGGTTACCTACCAGGTAACGCTTATTGTTGGCCAACAAGTCAGCTAACATCAGCCACGGTGCCTTCAGTTGTGAGAAGCAGATCATAGAATGGTTGAAAATAGTTTACTGTCAAATAATGCAAAGAGTACGCAACACGTGTTTCGCCCTAATTCTTGGCTCATCAGGCATACTCACTCACTGCACTCCCTTACGGGAATCGAACCTCGGACGTCAGCGCTAGAGGGGCTTCGCAGCGGTGAAGTATTGCTTTTCAATTTTAATTAAGAAGAAAAGAAAACCTTTTTAAATTGAGGGAAAATATACCAATAACAATTTGTTAAGGATCTGTTTTTTTGTGAAGCTGCCTTTACACAGCCTGTCCGCTGTTTTATAAACGAACGCCATATAAGGCCGTCCTTTCTCCTTCACAGTCAGTTCACGTGATTACGTGGGAGACATGATGACACGATACGCAACCCCCGCAACCCCGCCTCCCACGGCCAGCGAGCTGCAGTCCATTACTGTATATGGACAAAAAAGAGGTTCCAGTTATGACCGTTACGCTTTGAATTTCGAAATGAAACCTGCCTGACTTTTGTAAGTAAGCTGTAAGGAATGAGCCTGCCAAATTTCAGCCTTCCACCTACACGGGAAGTTGGAGAATTAGTGATGAGTGAGTGAGTGAGTGAGTGAGTGAGTGAGTGAGTGAGTGAGTGAGTGAGTGAGTGAGTGAGTGAGTGAGTGAGTGAGTGAGTGAGGGCTTTGCCTTTTATTAGTATAGATACAAAACTGCCAAAAATACACAGCATTGGCCCTCTTAAAAGAAAACTAAAATAGAGTCTGTATATCATATTTATCAATTCTGAAGCTTAATATGTTTGTCGCATCAACAACGCACATTACAATAATGGTTCGTTGATATGAACTATTATATAAGTGAGTTGTCACTTAGCTCTTTTGGCTGTTTTTCCCTACTTGATAAAGGATGTCATCATTTCAATGTTGCACATGGATTGGTCAAAGTTGCTGTAAGTATATGTAAGTCCTACCCTCAGGTTTTCTGTTTGAAATCCCAACTTCTGCATAAAAACTTGTGTATGCATATTTCAGTTGGCTGTCTGTGTGTACACAGGCTTTATAAATCTGGGTTCAGAAGAAGAACTCATTAAAGACAGCAGGAAAGATTCCAGGTCAAAAATAACAAGCCAAGGTCTGGTAATAGGGAAGTCAAAATGATTTTTCACCAAAACCAAATTAGAAAACAACATTCAGAAATCAAAGGAGCAACGCAAAAGACAAAAACAAGCTTGAAACTAAAAGCCTTCACCATAGATGTATCTTCTGTAAGATGTAAAGGTTTAGTAAAAGCTTTCCCTGGATATAAATAAACAAGAAAAAAACAATATTTCTTTGAACTTCAACATGGACAAACACAACCCACAATGAGACACAACAGATATTCTTAGACAAAAGCTGCAATCCTGTGAGACAATGAAGTTCTTATTCAAATTAATTGCAAAGGAAACACTGCACATATTTGTCACCTTTGATAAAATTCTGTTTTGGCTGTTACAAAACTTTGTGTTCCAGTGACAGTTTTTTCCCAACAGCCTCGGCACATTCCTGATGCCTGATTGGAATTATAAGGCCCTATGATGGTGCTGGTTTTGCCCCTGCCATTACAACGCCTCACACTGGTATGCCAATGGCAATGCACAGGCACAATTTTATGAAAATTGATTGTGTTTGTATTATTTATTTATTAGTATAGTCCTTTACTTGTGTTGCACTTGTGTTTATGTATATGTTGCACCATGGTCCTGGTGAACTGGTTATTTGGTTGCACTGTATGTTGCAATACTGTGCATGAATGGTATGGCAATGAAGCTACTTGACTTGATTTGACATGTTCTAGTTTGTGATTATGGATAGATAGATAGATAGATAGATAGATAGATAGATAGATAGATAGACAGACAGACAGACAGACAGACAGACAGACAGACAGACAGACAGACAGATAGATAGATAGATAGATAGATAGATAGATAGATAGATAGATAGATAGATAGATAGATAGATAGATAGATAGATAGATAGATAGATAGGTACTTTATTAATCCCAAGGGGAAATTCACATTTCAGCAGCAGCATACTGATAAAGAAACAATATTAAATTAAAGAGTGATAAAAAATGCAGGTAAAACAGACAATAACTTTGTATAATGTTAACATTTACCCCCCCCCCCCCCCCGGGTGGAATTGAAAAGTCGCATAGTTTGGGGGAGGAACGATCTCCTCAGTCTGTCAGTGGAGTAGGACAGTGACAGCAGTCTGTCGCTGAAGCTGCTCCTCTGTCTAGAGGTGACACTGTTTAGTGGATGCAGTGGATTCTCCATAATTGATAGGAGCCTGCTGAGCGCCCGTCGCTCTGCCACAGATGTCAAACTGTCCAGCTCCATGCCTACAATAGAGCCTGCCTTCCTCACCAGTTTGTCCAGGCGTGAGGCGTCTTTCTTCTTAATGCTGCCTCCCCAACACACTACTGCGTAGAAGAGTGTGCTCACCACAACTGTCTGATAGAACATCTGCAGCATCTTATTGCAGATGTTGAAGGACACCAGACTTCTAAGGAAATATAGTCGGCTCTGTCCTCTCTTGCACAGAACATCAGTATTGGCAGTCCAGTCCAGTTTATCATCCAACTGCACTCCCAGGCATTTATAGGTCTGTACCCTCTACACACAGTCACCTCTGATGATCTCGGGGTCCATGAGGGGTCTGGGCCTCCTAAAATCTATCACCAGCTCCTTGGTTTTGCTGGTGTTCAGGTGCAGGTGATTTGAGTCGCACCATTTAACAAAGTCCTTGATGAGGTTCCTTTACTCCTCCTCCTGCCAACTCCTGATGCAGCCCACGATAGCAGTGTCGTCAGCGAACTTTAGCACGTGGCAGGACTCAGAGTTGTATTGGAAGTCTGATGTATATAGGCTGAACAGGACCGGAGAAAGTACAGTCCCCTGCGGCGCTCCTGTGCTGCTGACCACAATGTCAGACCTGCTGTTCCTGAGACGCACATACTGAGGTCTGTCTGTAAGATTCATTTTTGAATGTGTTGTAAAATATTTTCATTTTTTCCCGACTCCATTTTATTTATTCTGGTCACTGCCATTTTGTAACTCAGACTGGAAGTGCATATGCTTAGGAGAAAAGGTTGGCTCATCTGCTTCCTACTCATCCAAGATTATGGAGATTTTACTTGCATGTTTCCTTTTGATTTTTCTAGTTAAAGAGACAATTATGTTGCATGTTTTGGCTTGACGAATTTGCAGATAGACTTTTTGGTAATGACTTTGGCTTTGTCTGTTTTTTTTTTTAGTTCTCATTCAAATTCCTCTGATATTCTTTATAGCAGAACACACATTCCTATAACTGAAATAGCCTACAAACATACAATGGTCAGTTTTAAAAAATCTTGTCAGAGATGATAGTCAAAAAGCACAACACAATTATAAGATTATATAAAGTGATTTTTTTTGGTTTGCTACAAAAACCCACTTACTGATGAAAATGACTAAGAGCAACCTTAGGTACAACTACTGTATATACTCGCATATCAGTAGGGTCTTGGAACTAAAAATCAATCATAAAATCAGACCCGGACTTATACGCCCATTCAAAAATACACTTCATTTTTTTTTTAACATTTTCTTGCTTCCTCTAATCTCACACCAGTGTCACAGATACATCAAATTTTGTTGTAGCAGCACAGTTACCAATTTCTTTCGCCACCTCAATGACTTTTAATGTAAAACCAACTTCATATTTTCTTTTGATCAAACGCTCCATCGTAGATAAGGGATGCTCTTACGATAAAAGTGTATGAGGGTGTGAGATACAAAAAAAACTAAACCGGGCAAACATCGCTTCAGAATAGTTTGGGTATTACTGTGTGGTCACATAGGCACAATACATAGGAAAAAAAGGCAGTGTGCTCCATGGTTACTCTCTCAGGTGAACGTTAGCATATCATAATCTCTTGGACCAATAGCATGAGTTTTCCGCATTCGACTTATATGACCATCATTATAAAACTAGTCATTTAGCCCGTTACAATAACTAGAACAGTAGTGCATAAACATTAGTAGGAACAGTCTATATTAAATGGCAAGGGACTTTGACCTCATTCTTTTTGTTGGTCGTATTTTTCTTTCTTTCAGCCTTTCTTTTGTTGATGTTTACTTGCTGAGCTGACCGTTCTTTTTGGGCTGCCGCCGTGTATTGTGTGTCTTTAATTTTCTGTGACAGTAATACTGTCTTGTACGGCTCTATTCAATAAGGGCGAGTAGATAATTTAGTTCAAATGGCTCTGGAATATGTGAAGAGCAACAGGTGCAGATCTTTATTTACGCGCGCCTTTATTTGCTGCGCCCAATTGAGGTCGTCCTTTTGAGGCTCGCCTTTTTGTGCGCGCCCTTATTGAAGGATACAGTCTTGTACGTCCGCTGGCTTGTACGTCCGTAATATACGTCCGTAATATACCTTTAATTTTCTCTGGCGGTAATACAGGCGTGCGCGTCGGTAATATGCCTTTAATCTCCTCTGACAGTAATACTGGCTTGTATGTGGCTGTAATATGCGTCACTGTATTGTGTACCTTTAATTTCCTCTCGCAGTAATACTGGTTTGTATTTCCGTAAAACGCCTCTAACTTTCTCTGACAGTAATATCGCGCATCGCACCGTGCCCCGTGCATGTGCACTTCACCAGAAGACACACACACACGGACACCTGGACGCACATAGGGATTTTATATATATACATACCAGAAATTATACGGTAAAATCAAGCTCCGACTTATCTGCGGGAGAACTTAAACGTGAGTATATACGGTACTCTTGGCATCACAGGAGTTAAATATTTTAAAAACATTACATACACAACTTCAGTGTGTCAGCCTTGTTCATGAATGTCCTTGCCTTTACCAGATATTAGAAATATGGTCTGACAGATGGATGTTCATTTGTATTACCAGAAATTACTGTAGTGTACACTTTAGAGTAAAAGAAAAAATGTACACTTGAAAGAATGAGAAAACAGACTGGGTGATGAATTGAATGTAAAGGAGCTGTCAAAATTCATTTTCAAAAGATAAGTTTAGAAACAAGAAAGTAACTAAAACCAAAATTAGAATAACACAATCAAAAAGGCTGGAAGAAGAGTAGAAAATCAGAACCCAAGAAGCAATCCCTAACCCAAAAATTAAAGTTTGAACCACACTGGAAAAATCCAAAAGCTTGGATGTTTGAAGCTGTGTGCAGCCATTTTCATTATTTCATTATTTTATTATATATTATGTGTTTATGTGCTGTTGGATTATTTGGAGGTTTGATGTCACCTTATCACTTTAGAGCAATAACATGAATTTCCAGTTGGAGATACTGTATGTGAGGTTACTGTTGATTTCTCACTTGGTCTGTAAAAAAACAATTAAAGATAATCTGTACATACAGACGCTATCTATCTATCTATCTATCTATCTATCTATCTATCTATCTATCTATCTATCTATCTATCTATCTATCTATCTATCTATCTATCTATCTATCTATCTATCTATCTATCTATCTATCTATCTATCTATCTATCTATCTATCTATGCATCACTTTGCTCCTCATGCAATTCAACCACAAAAAAGCAATTATGTTGATCAGGTTATATATTTTTTTTGTTTTATACAATTGAGTAAGGTGAAAGGTCATCATTACATTATCACTCAGAGAATCTGGGTATCTTTGTTTTCTATCTTAACTTTCCAACTTGTAGCTTTAAGTTTGTAGGACATTAATATCATACTTGGAAACCTGTATTTTCCATCTGTCTGACAGGATATGAATGCAGCACTGGCAATGGTGAACAACATGGCTGCAACCATGACACAAAATGCCAGAATACTAATAACAATTATTAACCATTAGAAAGACAAATCTAATAATTCCAATGGTAAGAATCAGTATTGATTATTAGGATGAAAAAGCCAGACTCATTCCAATGACTTACCAGGATATCCTGGAATTACAACTAGAACTGGAATTATATAATCTTAAACTAATTACTTAGGAAATTACCTCTAGGTGTTCCCAAGTAAGCAAATTACCAAGAAAACATTAGAAAACACTTTGCTGAGTCCTGTAAAAGCAAGAAACATAAACTTCTTTAAACTCATGAAGTAATCTAATTTGCCTGGATTTGTTAAGAAACTTCACTGAACTGGGAGTTTAAGAGTTACCTTAAAAAGCACTTATGTGGTTGACAAAGGGGACGTCTGCAAGGTCATCTCCATTGGTGCCTAGGAGCTGCAGACAGAGCTACTCCTCTAAATAATTGATCAGCCACATAAATCAGCTGAAAGTTTAGGCTCCACCAGAAGGATGTTGCCTTAGAATGGTGATAAATGCATGTAGCCAATAAATCCCCTAGGAGTTATAAAACTGGCTACAATATTGATGTTCGCACAAGTAGGGGGGACCATTCAGCTAAAGCTTTCTATACAGAATCAGTTTGCCAGCTAGATATTCAAGATATGTGTCAAAACTCACTGGAATTTGATTTGTATTTTTATTTCAGATGAACTTAATTTCTGGAGGCTTCTATGATGGTGTAATGCTCTACAGCCTTGCTGTGAATGAAACCCTGATCAATGGTGAAGTCAATCCTGACGGAAGAATAGTCACAAAGCAGATGTGGAACCGTACGTTCAATGGTGAGTCAGTACAGATGTTGCACAAGCTGAGACATATGCTCTTTATCTACTCTAGTGGGTCAAAACTTTTCAGATTTTGTAGTGTGCTGGAAATCCAATGTCAGTTGGTCTGCACAAGATCTTTCCCATCACCTCCTTTCTTCTTTATGTACAACAAGCATGATATAATTTTGTGACTAGTAAGCTCATACAAGCAACAAGTACAGTATGTACTTATTCACAAAATAAGAATAGGAATAGGGAAAAACAAAAATGCAGATGGTGAGCCTGCATGAGCCTACCATATCCAGTTTAATAACTTCTTACTAGTTTTGGACACACATGAATTTTTATCACTGCATATCCATTTCAGTCATACACATCCCCTTTCAATAACCAATTAAACAAACATTTAAGGAGGCACTGCCTTGGTTCCATTTGTGGTGAGTTAGAAGTCATGGGCTTCAGTGGACATACAAAGTAACATAAATGACATATTACTGGACCTCTAAATGTATATAATGAAGTAGTAGAAGTAAGATCACTGACCAAATAAGTTTAACCAAATTTTTGGATTTTCTTTAATTGTTTGGCACATTATGATTGAAGCAAACATATACAGACACACAGAGACAGAAATCTAGTATGTTTTCAACAAATTTCTTTTACTTAAGTTGACATTATATTACACAACTTCAAGTAGGAAGGGATGTTAAACTTGATGATGACAGTTGCTGATCTCATCACCTGGGGTTGTCAAATTACATGGCTAAAAATCACAGTGCATGATGGTGTCACAGTATGCAACTTTTTGTTGTGGGGTATGTCAGATTTGCTAAACACAGTCGCTGAACATATCGCAGAACCATGCCAGATTATATCACTGAAAATAGTAGCTCATGTCACATTAACTAAATGAGCGCTGATCTTCCAGCACACTTGTGCTTGTGTCATTTTCTGACAACTAATAGCTTGCCGTCTAACGGAGCTGGTGCTGAACCAGCGCTGTACAAAGCGTTAACAGCTACGGCGAGTTCAACAGGAATCTCTGCCCATTATTACTTTTCTCCATCCTGTTATGGTATGTGAAACAAAAGACATCACACAGATGAGCTTCTTTTTTATTTGTGAGGTCCACAGCCCCTGTGGTGCCTGACAGAACTGCCGCTATACGAAAGATTAATAGCTGCAGTGAGTTCAGCCGCACTTTCTTCCCCCTTTTTCTTTTTTCCATTCTGTTTTAGTACATAAAACACGTGATATCAGACAGATGAGCTTCTCTTCTATTCTCTTCTATGGGTTTCTATCTTCTCTTCTTCTATAAGTGGTCCTGTGATGTTGCGGGTTGCCTCCTTGCTCCCTTTTCACTTTTGGGAGCCTCTTGAACCAGACACCGTCAGTACCGTAACTGAGATGAGCGTGGCAGATGAGGACAAAATGCACCAAGCAAGGGGATAGTGAAAAGTGCAAGTGCTTTTATTAAAAAAAAATCCTCAAAACAAGTGTCCAAGTGCTCAAAAACTGTCAATAAATAAATAATCCATAAATGAAGTGTTCACCTGGAGGTTAAAAATCAATAAGTTAAAAAACGAGGTTAAAACAAAGCAGTGGAGGAAACTCATTTTTAAATCCAACAAGCCCTGGTGCCTTCTTTTAAATTTGACTGTTTTTCTTCTCCTTTTTTTCTAATTTTTGCAAACATTTAAGGAGGCACTGCCTTGGTTCCATTTGTGGTGAGTTAGAAGTCATGGGCTACAGTGGGCATACAAAGTAACATACAGTAAATGACATACTTATGGACCTCTAAATATATATAATGAAGTACTAGAAGTAAGATCATTGACCAAATAAGTTCAACCAAATTTTTGGATTTTCTTTAATTGTTTGGCACATTTTTATATTTACATTGATATTTTTCCCCTTTATTGGCTGGGGAGCTTTTTCTAGTTGTGATCCCCTGATTGCTGCCCCGGGCTGATAATAAGGCAATCAGACTACCCACACGTGCTGAAAAGACAATGCATGGATGGCTGACTGCCTCTTCCCAGCAGATTGCTCGTAACTGCACCACTCCCGGGTATGAACGTGTTCATTACTTATTTATTAAAACAGCCACTTTTTTGAGCTGCAGACCTGCTATATCACAGGTTCTTATTCCTTGTCACTACATTCCAGGCATTGTACTTCCTGATGAACATTGATTGGTTGTCAGTTCTCCTGCACACTAAGCCCACCTCTCCGAGTACAGACAAAATCACACCTGATTCATTTTGACATAGCTAGTTGCAGACTAGTTGGAGTGAATCACTAGGTAGGTCACTTTAGGCGAACAACTTCACGGAAGTGCACCATCAACTATCTCCAACTCACAACGATTATTTAAATGAAGTCTAAGAATGAAAATCCCTGAAAAAACCTTGTAATTTCACAGGGCCTTTAGTTGCTAAATTATTCTGCGCTATGTAATATAATAACAGCTAAACCAAGATTAAGAACAGCATGGTAAATATGGGAAGTGCTGAAAAAAATTCATGTAATGTGACATAGGCTTTACATGACTAAATGATGACTTTCCAGCACAGTTTCACATTTTTAAAGTATCACAAGCTTGTCCCTTTTTCTGACGGCCAATAATGTGATCCCTGACAAATCCTATGCTGTATGAAGACTTTCCAGGAATGATGAATTCAAACAGTCTTTGCCGTTTTTTTTCCATTCTGTCATGGTATGTTAAAACAGGCAACATCAGACAAATGAGTCTTCTGTTTGTAAAGGAGTGTGCAGCAAATTTCTCTGACTCACTAAGATTATGTAAATGTTGCTGCTGAAAAATCGTGTAATGTGACAAGGCCTTTAGTTGCTAAATTGCTCTACGGATATGCAATATAATAACAGCTAAACCAAGATTAGAAACAGCATGGAAACTGTGGGAAGTGCTGGGGCATTACAGCTCTGGGAAACTGGCTTTACATCCCAGGTTCTGATGCTCTCTTTATGGCTTTGCACATTCTTCCCATATCTTCTGCAAGTTTTCCTCCCATGTATGAATGGCATGCATGTTAAGTCGATTTGCAACTTGGCATGAGTGTGGGTGTGCTCTTCACTGGACTGGAGGTCTGTCCTGTCAGGACTGGATCTGGACGCACTGATTCTTATAAATTAGATTAGTAATTTTCACAAAATGAAAGGCTGGATAAACCAGAATTAGCAATTTCCTAACGTCAATGTTTACTGATGTACCTGATATCAAAAATACTCCCTTAACAGTAATAGTTCTGACAATTTTGTTTTAAGTTCCATTCCCCAGACTGAAATTCTGAACTTATCCCCACTCTTTTGCTCCCCTGCTTTTGTGGCCTTGTTCCTCTGTCAAGCTAACAAATGAATTCCACTGCTGGCCCAGCAACTGTACTGCCCTGATCCATTTGAGGGACACTGATATTATGAACTGAGAGAAAATAAAATGTATTGATTTGCCTACAGCCGCTTTAGACACTGAGTGTGCTGCAGAGGAATCTGAGAAGCAAGACAGATGAATATCTCAGAAAAGCAAAAAGCTGCTCTCTGTGAGGCTGTAAAGTAAAAAGCATAAAGTGACCATTATTTTTCAAAGGACCTACACAACCTAAGCTCAAAAGGTGTCATCAGTCACTGGATAAATTAATGTAATTATTAAATGTGCAATCAAACTGATTAATTTGAACATCAAGATACAGTAACAGGATCTGAACAGATCGATTACAGCTATCCAGAGTTCTCTTGCGTACTAATGCAAGCCAAACAGAGTGATGTGCCATGAAAGGTTAAACATAAAAAGCAAATTGCCTCATTACTCATTTAAGTCCATCCAATGTTTTATGTCTGAGTGCTTTATTGCTGCATGAAAGAAGCTCAATCTACCTGACAGCGATTCCTCCTCTTACAGCAAAGCAAATGAAGGAAGAGCAAATTTAAATAGATTTGATTTATGTGGTTTTTTTATTCTTCTTTGCTGCCTGAGCACAAATGATATAGCACTGAACTTTTTTAACTGTTATTTTTTGTTGTCTTGAGATTAAATGCAATCAATTAGTCTTTAATTTCTATAACACACTTCATAATAAGAACCATCACAAAGTATGTTGTACTTTACAAAGAACAAATAATGAAAGTTCAATATAACCCAACAATAACCTAAAACGTTTGATATTTGGGAAAGGAATCTAAGCCAGTCTCCTTTGAGTGCATTTACAGACTAATTAAAAACCTTACAAATATTGAAAGTCAGTTTGGAAGAAAGAAAAGCAGGCATCAATATGTAATCAAGAAACAATAAATGGTGTTAGCTTCCTATCACCAGAGGTAAAAATCAACAAAAATAATACATAGTCTTTTGTACAGAAAAGTATTCACAATCAGAAGAAAATAGTAAATGCACTCTAGAAAAGGCTGACACTGGAAAATTTACTCTAGCGGTGTTGTAATATGCAGTCATATGAAAAAGTTTGGGAACCCCTCTCAGCCTGCATAATAATTAACTCTCCTTTCAACAAAAAAGATAACAGTGGTATGTCTTTCATTTCCTAGGAACATCTGAGTACTGGGGTGTTTTCTGAACAAAGATTTTTAGTGAAGCAGTATTTAGTTGTATGAAATTAAATCAAATGAGAAAAACTGGTTGTTCAAAAATTTGGGTCCCCTTGTAATTTTGCTGATTTGAATGCATGTAACTGCTCAATAATGATTACTGCAACACCAAATTGGTTGGATTAGCTCGTTAAGCCTTCATAGACAGGTGTGTCCAATCATGAGAAAAGGTATTTAAGGTGGTCAATTGCAAGTTGTGCTTCCCTTTGACCCTCCTCTGCAGAGTGACGGCATGGGATCCTCAAAGCAACTCTCAAAAGATCAGAAAACAAAGATTGTTCAGTATCATAGTTTTGGGGAAGGCTACAAAAAGCTATATCAGAGGTTTCAACTGTAAGGAATGTAATCAGGAAATGGAAGGCCACAGGCACAGTTGCTGTTAAACCCAGGTCTGGCAGGCCAAGAAACATCTGCTACCTACTGTGAACCTACTGCATTGCTGGCCTATAAACTATTGACTCTATGATGTCATTTTGCATGACTTCTGGGGGCCCTTGCCTAGCAACCCACAGTTGTGTCCATTCATAAAATGGTGGCACCCATAACAAAACAAATGGCAGTGCAGTGAATTCAAACCAGGCAAAAATGAATTTCTACTGTGTCAATACCAGATTTCATAACAAAAATCATTTAATATTTAAAATCGAATTTAATATTTAAAATCTGAAAGTTCTAGAATTTGGGAGATATTCCAGAAAACCAATGGAAAAAAATTAAGTCTGGAGTTCATAACAAATGGTACTGGCTCCTTCTCTTTTCCCTTTTCCCTCTCCCATCTTATTTCCACAAGCAAGGCTAAGATCAAGCACTTCTTCTAACATTCCACAAAGCGTGGAACACCCAAAACACACAGATTTCCCTTCAGTAAGTGAACTTGTAAGCTGCTAAGAGATCAGTAGTTGCCAGGTATATAAACACTTCTAATAAATCAGACATCTTGCATTATTTAACAGATAGAAACTGAAACAAACAAGTGATCGCTTATTTGGATGTAGGATGGAATGAACATTCAAATTATACAGTATCTTTCCTTGTTTTTAAAAGAGGAAGCAGAAACTAAAGCCAAAAAAATGAAAGAAGTGACAATTATCAAAGATAAAAATACTGATATTAGAAAAAAAAAATAACTCAGTTAATAAGAGTAAAATGATAAAGAATGAATGGAAAAAAATTAAAAGAAAAAGAAATAAAGCAGCTATGAAAAGCTAAAATAATCACTGAGAGGTAAATAATATACAGTATGAGGTTAAGGACATTTTATACAATGCTATACTTACTATATAGAAAGTGTATTACAATAATTATTAAAAACCTACACAATTGTAGCTAAGATCTTTCTCAAACTTTCCTCAAGTGTCCAATACTCACTTCTGTTCATCCATTTATATGATATGTTCTAGTCATTGATCATAACATTTTCAGGTTTTAAAATATATGGAAGAATTATTTTTAAATCCATCTCCATGTCCTCAGGGAAATTGTACACATCAGTGTATCCTTGAACCACAGTCCTGAGCTTAGCTGCACTTATATGTAAACTCTTACAGTTGTCTGCAGTTCAGAGTCGCAACCTAAATGGCTACATGTGGCCAAGGAAGTGATCAATGCCCACCCAACAAAAAATCAGTTTTAGTTCATTATGGCACTGGGTTGCTATCCCTACAAATCCAAATGCCTACCCTAGGATAACATTCTAGTAAAACAACTGTACGCAACCCTCTTTCCAGCAGTGAAAAACCAGGAAAGATATAAATGTGATTTTTTTCCCAAAAGAATCTCCATCATCTCTCTGGCACAATATAGTACATCTTTTTATTTGAAATTTGTCTTATTTGACAACAAAATTCCTCCAATAATGTTTACAATGTAAGCAATATACCTTTGCAGTTTCCACATTTTCTTTAGTGAAGAACTCCATCATGAATTTTGGTAAGATTTCTAAATTTTGTCCATTCAGGAATTTCGATAATTCTCACAAGTTTTAGGTTGAGTCTGTCTTAAGAATCAGTTATTTTCTTCTGTAGAGGTTGAAATTCATTTTCGAAAGCAGTCACCCTTTTGCCTGCAGCTGTCACCATCTTTTGAAGACTTGATGCTAACATGTATTTCATGTCATTAAGCACTGATCATATTCATTTTACTCTCCATTTATTCCAATTTTTCTCCATTCCTGGCTCATAACATTTATCTAAGCATCAGCCTTCAACCTTGACTTCCTCCTTTGTGTTATTCATACTGTCTTTAATTCCTTTCTTGTCCCCCTTTTAATTCCCAATTTTCAGAAACATTGTCTGTATTATCTTTTGTGCATATATGAGCAGTGCCTTGTAACTGGCTGGTATTCCTGTTTCAGTTGTACATGAAAATGACAAATTAATGCTCATTATTTTTGCAAGGTGAATACAGGATATCATCCTTGCTTACTGTGCTGTTGGCCTTTCTACCAACTGGGGTAAGCACTTGTCCACTGCCTGATTTAATTTGTGCTGGCTGGTTTCCTTCTTCACTTGCAGTACCAGGCACATTTGCAATGGGGCCTTATATCTGTCTCTACCTTATTGGTGTCATCTTTTGTTATTCTTTTTTGCTTGGACAGCTCTTTAGAAGGTTATCATTGTGAGAATATATTGTTCTCTGAGTTGCAGAAAAGTTTAAATAGAGTATGAGAATGTAAGATATCGGAATAATGAAATTAAATTATTGTACCTGGAAGAGAGTTGTCTGCGGTGGGCTGGCACCCTGTCCAGGGTTTGTTTTTTGCCTTGCGCCCTGTGTTGGCTGGGACTGGCTCCAGCAGACCCCCATGACCCCTGTAGTTAGGATATAGCGGGCTGGATAATGGATGGATGGATGGAACAGAGTTGTCTCAGTTATACATGACCCCTGACATGACATGTAAAAATGAGACTATTTGTTTTTAGTTCATCTTGTGTAGTGTCTTTGGAACGTGGCTTGGATTAAGTTACATTATCAGGGCTTAAAGTAATAAAAATTCCTTTGGGTTGGGGTTTTTGAAAAACTACAATACCAGAAACAACAAGAAAATACAATTTGTGCAAAACTTCCAAATTATATAAATAATGTAAACCAGAAACACATTTGTAGTGCTGCGCACATTATAAAGAACACATACAATGAGCTTCCTTTTGCGACAGTATATCAGATGATCTCTATTATAATAACTGAAATGAAAAACAAAATTGAAACATTTTCATAGTAAATGACTTTGTAAACAATAAGCACGTTTAAAGTGCTTCCTATTCTCTTCACAGCTTTGAGCTTTGAGGCTGGAACACAAATGAAGAAAAGAATTGCAACACAGATTACTGACACATAGAAAATAACCAAAATAAGTAAGGACAAAACCAGCAAAATAACACTAATGGCCTTAAACAAGTGAAATGCACATTGAATATTTTTTCTTCACACTTATAGGGTTATAAAAAAAAGTCCTGCAGCTGATTTAAGCAAAAGCACACTTTGCTCCTCTACTCCTTTTCATGAAGGTATGTAAGTGGTTGAGTTATTGTGAATCAAAGGCCTTTTTTTGGGTTGCACACACAATAGGACATACTGTAGACACAGCAGAAGGTGTGGTGGCCACTGGTTGTCGCTCCATGCTAAGCTGATTTAAATTGGAGCACACAAACAGCTGCCCTGTGCATATCGTGGTGTACTGTACCTTCAAATGTTCATGTGCTGTCGGACAGTGGGAAATCTCATGTGAATACCCCACAAAGTGGCAGCTGCCAGTGAGACAATTCAGTGAAGACCCAAATTCTCAGAGTTGTAAGGTACTGTTGACCTTTCATCTCTTTTTAATAGTATAAAAAATAAAATATAATTACAAACATACAGCCACTCCATCAGAAATTACCATTTTGTGGTGAAATAGCATTTGGGGTTATGATACATGCTGTAAGAAAAGCACAAAACAAGTCAGTCACACAGAACACAGCAAAAGAGAAACACATATTTAACACATTACAACATGGTTTGAACAGAGACGAGAGTTTTATGGCCAGATATGAGGATTGTTTGCATCTCTTGGACTGACACAGACAACCTGTTGTCACAAAAGCCATGAAGAGCCATGGCAAGGTTTGGGGCAGCCACCCATATAATTGGTATCCTGGCTGCAAAGTCGTGAGTATGTTACACAGCACTGATGTGCACAAAACCGAGTCCAAAACAGAACTGAGGGAATAGGGAAAAGGTGGAGGCTTTTAAAGAGGAAGACAGGAAGTGACATCAAAGTTGTTGGGCTCAGGAAGGTCTTCAGCCATAGGTTCGAGCCCCGACGTGACATCACAGGGGCCGGAGCCGGCAAGGTCTTCTTCCATAGGCTCGGTCCCGGAAGTGATGTCATGTGGGCCAGGTGGAATCTCCAGTGAATAGTCTACAGGAAAGGGAGAAAAAGAGTCAGTGCACTCTGCCACATCCCGGTATGACTCGGAACTGCCCTTACTCAAGCCCTTTAGCTGCCTCCCATGTGCACGTTTGTGACACTGTCTACAGACCCGCATTGTATTGAAAAACTCATCAGAAACTTCAAAAGATTTTGTTGGACGGTTATCTTATCCAAAGGTCTTCACCATGCATTGTTCCCCTCTCTTGCTAAATGAATCTTAGCCTGAAGAGGTCTATTAATTTTTTACATTTAAGATGTCTCACTTAAAGCTTTTCCAATGATGAATCTGTCCTGGTGTCTATATAAACACAGGGAACTCCAGTTTCTGCATTACATCTTGCCTGAAGAAGGGGCCTAAGTTGCCTCGAAAGCTTGCATATTGTAATCTTTTTAGTTAGCCAATAAAAGATGTCATTTTGCTTGACTTCTCACTTCATTCATAATAGCTAACACGGTACAACACCCTAGGACTACAAAACAAGTCAGAAAGGATTGGGTCTCTTTCATGATCCCCAAAAATTCTGAGAAATTAAAACAAAAGAAAAGTGATATTAACATTAAGTCTTTTCAGACTGGAGTCCAAAATGAGGTGGAGTAGGAGGTGGAGTTGGGGGGCAGAAATAGGCAGGTCCAAGAGGGTGTGTGATGGAAGTGACGTCAGAGGTGGAACAGGTGTCAATCTTGTGGAGGAAGGAGAAGAAAAGGCATAAAGCAATTGTGCCAATCCCTGGTCTGGAGGAGAATTACAATCATCAGTGCCCTTCAGCTGTCCCTGAAACGCACGTCCGTGACAATGTGTTTAGTATCTGTTTTATTTTCACAAAAAAAATGCAGCTGATCATTAATTGTTTGTTACATGGACTAACTGGCAAATCAACAGCAGTCTCACAAAAACCTAACCAGAAATGCGTGTGAGCGCAGAAAGTGTGAAACTCATCAGTGGGAAGTCAAAAACAAGCACTGGACTCATTTAAGTTTGTGACATCAAATACTAAAGCATTGTCCGTAATCCTCCTTTTCTATCACCTCATTCTACTGTACTTGTAAAATGAGGCTTAACCAACTTCAACTTCCACCACCATTTAATTTTAACAGCTCCTTCTACTGTACTTGTGTCTTCCACATCATCATGCAACTTCAATTCCATCTTGAGCGGAGACTTCAAATCGTCTGCTGTGATTTACAGAGAGCAGCTCCACTGGTGATTGGTTAACAATCCTGCACACATGCCATTGATAACTGTGAGAATACTATGATGCAATTAGTTAGAAATGTTTCCAAATCAAAATCCTGTGTGTTGTCTTTCACATGGTTGTTGCTGCTTTAATAAAATGGCATAAGAGACAGTGAATATTTTTGTTAATGTAAATCGGTCATATGCTGAAAATCTTGTGTTTTGTTGGACACGTTTAAGCTCTGCATTTTTCATTTTCCATTGTAGGTTTGTCTTCTGCTTCACATGGGATAGAATACACAATAAAATACAGTGAAAGACTCCAGTGTATATCATGTTCCCTTTTGTTCTCATCTCTGATAGACACACTCTTAAGTGTTTAATCACAATTTTAAGAAATGACAGCTTTCTGTGTTCTCTGCTTGGCGACACAGTGTGTAATGGAATGCCCAACAGAGAATGGAGAAAAGACAAGAGGCAGAGAGTGGACTTCTATGAGAACATTTGCATGCAAAATGGCAGTAGAGAGCTGAAACACTAGCAAGACTCCTTAAAATATCATGCTAGCTTGCATTTATGCTTACTTGTTGCATCATTGTACACATATCTAATTTATTTAACTCTTTTCAACATCACTCGCTATTCCTTTCATTTGCACAATATATGAATTCTCCCAATTGACCAGGCTGTATTACTCCGTGCAGACTGGGACATCTTTCTCAGTTGCCTTTTGTGCCCAATTGCATCATACTTAGTTATTGTTTCATATAGCAGTACATTAAAATAATTTTTAAAACCATCTTATATATAAACGCCTACATGTGGAAATGCGTGTGTCTGTCTGTCTGGCCCGGAAGTGCGAAGGCTACAACATGAAGCTCAAAGAAAGCGTCTCCAAAACGAAACCTCCGAGGAGATAGAAACTCACTTAGCCACTGATAGACAATGGAGTCAAGCATGTCATCAAAACGAAACCGTGGAGAAAAGAGAACCTAGCCGCTAATGCTCAACCAATGTGATTGACTGATTGAAGTGCCAGAATCCATGGTTTCTAGGAGTCCGGGCTTTTTACTGCTCATGCTTACACAGCTTGTTATTTTAATATAACTTTATTCATTTGCCTATCTGTCCATCTTATTCCAACATCTAGGCAGCTTTAGGCACGGGATAGGAAGAAACCCTGAATGGGGTGGTAGTCCATCACTGGTCACAGTTGCAATCACTATGGGTCAGTTTAAAGTCTCTATCTGCACATCTGAGATTTGTGAGGTCACCACAAGGTGTAAGCACAGAGAGAACATTCAGTCACCATACTGACAATGACCAGGCGGTGAGCTCTATATAGGATCCTGTTTGTCACTTGACCATCATGCCTAAGTGTAGCTAGTAAAAATATTTTAGTCTGAATGAAAAACAGGAGATGATTTAATATACTAGGGTTGCTAATTACTGTGGCAAGAAAACTTAATTTTGAGGGCATCAAGGAGAGATGGGAAGAAAGAGATCTGCAAAACAGTAACAAGAAAAACACAATGGGTGTTCCAGTTCCATTGCTGTATGGAGGAATGAAATCATTCAGTTCTTATGTTTTTTTTTTTAATTTTATTTTATTTGATGTCTCACCTAAAACATCAGGAAAATGCAAACTTGTGGATTAACATTAGTAGACAGGATTCCAGTTCCAGTGCATTGAAACAAAAAGAAAAGTTTGTTTTAGGCAATGAAGGCAAGTCATATTTTCAACTTGTGTATTATACTACTGTGATAACCAAGATATTTCTGAAATATTATGCAATAATTATCCAAACCAAATTAATAATCAAGCTTAAAGAACTAGTTTTCTTTGTAAGTCTAACACTACATAATTTACAACTGCATCAGAGCAACTATTCATACTTATAAAACTGTCGGCGATATCTACGCCTAGTATCATCAATTGAAGGCCCTGGTGCCACATAAGTACAGAGAATCTCTCCTCAATTGAACTCTGCCACCTACTCATTTTCCAACAAAAAGATTTAAAAATATTTTTGGTTATTTATCTTGTGCTGCGTGAATTCAGCGCAGCATAAGTGCTCATCTATTCAATTTGCATTGACTTCATTCCACATTTCAGCACTGCAGGAAAGAACTCATAGTTTTAGAAGTCTTCTACAACATTTTCTCAGCCTTTGTTATGTCAGTGCTTGCTGTTGGTTTAAGTCTGTATTGTCTGTCTAGTAAGTGAATTGAGGTTTATTTCACAAAGGTTATAAATATTCCATGTATAGCATACTGATTTAAATGAACATTTTTAAATCCTGCTCCAACTCTGACCTGTGAGAAAGTATGCAAGTGAGAATCTGTTGGGTTTGGAGCTGTGTGTGCTGGGGCACTGCAGCCTGTACTGGAAAAGAATGAGAGGATGAGGTGAAGAGCTTACAGAGATGGCAATTTCCCCAGTTCTTTTTTTTTAATAGTTTACTGAATGTCTCCTGAGGCTGACAATGGGAATTAGGCCAGATCCCCATCAGAAAAGAGCAAATAAATGGTGCTTTAAGGGATTTTAACAGTTGCTTGTCTCCATGTGTCAGTTCTTTCCTTCACCACACCTTAGGACATTTCAATACATCTGTTTAGGAAGACAAATGTTAGATGAAGTCATAGATATGACCATATTACATTTTATTTGAGCAGTGGCTATTAATTTCATTATTAATTGTTAATTAAATTAAGATTTTAATTTTATAATGTCAACTTTTAGTATGGAGTTATTTCTTGTTACTGCAATGTTTATTTGGACTGAAAATGAAAGTAAAGTTGTACTTGGGTAGTTGTAATGTCAATGTCAAAGCACTCCAGACCCTTTCAGACAACTCCCCTGCTCCAAGCCACCCTCCAACACATTTTCTTCAGTTATATTAAAATTAGCAGGAGTACACGGCACTGCACATGGTGGGAAAAAAGTCCAGGTGCAGTCACTAAATAAATTCCCCAGGGGTAAAAATTTTGGCCCCAAACCAAAATTTAACTGTCTAAACCCACCATGAGAAAAAAACATTTTTTGCTAAGTCCCAAAAATGCCTCCTAATTGCACTTTCCTCATAATGCACAAATGAGGTCACAAAATAAAGTTCCCAAGGGGAATATTTCAGAATAAGAAATAGCCTATGGTCTTCCTCTATACAAATGGGAATCTGCCTAAACTTTTGCAAAGAACAGGTTCCACAGTATGCATTTGGATATCAGACAAGCGCACATTCAGGTTTACATATTAGATTATGTAGAATCTATGGATTTATACAAATCAGCCACATGCAGAGATTTGAAAGAGACAGGTGCTGACTTCATGTTAATAAGGCACACAAGGTGCAAGAAGGAATTTATAATGAAATTAAATAATTCACCCCACTTGTGCATCTTTGGATCAAGAGTCTGTGCCATACATATGTTACAGTGATATTGTTTGTTACTCTGATTATAAACTCATCAACTAGAAGGAGAGAAGTTGAGCAGGAATGTTATTCTTCAAACAGCAAGGGCCACAGAAGGCTCAAAACTGGTAAAGTTTTTAGGCACTCTCAGCCCCAGCAAACATCTGCTGTTCATCTCTGAATGAAAAATAGAACATAAAAGCACAGTTATGCCATGTTTGTGTTGTCTATCGATTCATCATAGCTGGGGATATGTAATTAGCTTTACTGATACCATCTGTTACCCAGCTCTCAATTTCCTCTGCCAATACATGAACATGACATGCAGCATTTGGAGCTTCCTGGGGTTCCTGTTTCATGGATTGAATAACTTTATGTATGGATTTATCACTATCAGGTTCTGATAAAATTCCTTTAAAGCACTCTTTTAATAGGTCTTCATTCATGAAGGGTTTATAGTGCTTAGCCAGTATACACGTAGCGTGTTGCTCGTTTCTGGTGCATATTTCATGGGTAAGTATTTTCCTAGCACCAGGCCTCAGACTATGGTGGATAAGATTCATTGAAAGTGCCACTCTTCTGAAGAGAGTGGCATCTCACTTTGGACTCTTATGATAGTAATTGTTTCACTGCAGATCACACAGGTCAGCTGTGCATTTTGGAATATTTGCATTATAAAGACATACTTTTTGGTCCGTTCACCATTGAAATGACAATTCTCTTATTAGTTTTTCTCTTAAGACATTTTGACAGACATTGTAGTTAGCCAGCTCCTTTTAATAGCTACCTTGCAATATGAATCTATATATATAATTCACTAAGCAGCCGACAGGGCACGCAAGACAACCATGGGATACGCATGACATAGCCACACCCGCCAACTCACAGAGACCCGCCCACCAACTCTAACACCATGGGATATGACGACAACTCACAGAGCCACGCTCACCAACTCTAAGAATTCACTAAGTCCATGGCAAGCAAGACGCACGCATGACAGAGCCACACCCGTCAACTCACAGAGCCCCACACACCAACAATTCAAGCGAGAGCGAAAGTATTTTCCAAGAATGTTTTCATTAATCAAGAATGAAAGTCGAAGGTTCGAAAGCGATCACATACCGTCGTAATTCTGACCATAAACGATGCCGACTGGCGATCCGGCGGCGTTATTCCCATGACCCACTGGGCAGCCAACCGGGTAACCAAAGTCTTTGGGTTCTGGGGGGAGTATGGTTGCAAAGCTGAAACTTAAAGGAATTGACGGAAGGGCACCACCAGGTGTGGAGCCTTTCGCTTAATTTGACTCAACACGGGAAACCTCACCCGGCCCGGACACAGAGAGGATTGACAGATTGATAGCTCTTTCTCGATTCTGTGGGTGGTGGTGCATAGCCGTTCTTAGTTGGTGGAGTGATTTGTCTGGTTAATTCCAATAACGAACGAGACTCCCTCCTGCTAAATAGTTACGAGACAAAAGAGCGGTCGGCGTCCAACTTCTTAGAGGGACAAGTGGCTTTCAGCCACATGAGATTGAACAATAACAGGTCTGTGATGCCCTTGGATGTCCGGTGCTGCATGCACGATACACTGAATGGATCAACGTGTGTCTATCCGGCGCTGAGAGGCGTGGGTAAGCCGTTGAACCCCATTCGTAATGGAGACCGGGGCTTGCAATTGTTCCCCACGAACGAGGAATTCCCAGTAATTGTGGGTCATACGCTCGCACTGATTAAGTTCCTGCCTTTTGTACACACCCCCCATCGCTACTACTGTGGTCGGGTGACTTGGTGGATTATATATAGAAAGCAGCCAGAACCGCAAAGAACAATGATAAGTCAACATAACTCACAGGTGCATGTGGACTGTACACAGACGAAAGCGACTCAGGTGAGGAGTTGGGGGCGGGCACATGAGCAGGCATTGCGCACTGAACAATGACTAAGAGATGACTAAGAAATCAGCAGACTAGAATGGCGGGGGGGGGCCTGGGTGGAATGGGCGTCCTCCCAATTCCATCCCCCCCCCCCCCCGTTCCGCCCTCCGCGCCCGAGCACCGTCCAGCCCCGTCCCTCACTCTGGAAGGTGGAGGCGCGATGGCGGACCTCCAGTTTTGAGTCCCGGACAATTGTATGTTGCCCTCTCCAGAGTTCACCCACAGTCGTATCCTCAAACCCACCCCATTTGGACAACTGTGTCTTTCAGGAAGTGTTCACCCATCAATACATAGTTATGTGGCGTATGCTACGCCGTGGGTTGGCTAGTTGTAAATGTTACTTCCTGGCTAATCAGTAAATGTTAGGTGATTGGGTGGATTTTCCTGAGAAAAAAGATAATAATGAATGACTCCAGTGGAACATATACTTGATGATTCCTAATCTTGCACAGGTAAAAGATGAATTTACTTAATGTGTGTGTGATGTGAATTATTATATTTGTTTTGCTGGATTATTTCCTATGCTGTAGTCTATAATTTTCTGCTTTTATTCACCCAATGTTTATGACTGGGAGGTGTTGTCACAAGAATTGACAAAGAGTCCAAAAAAGGTTTGGGGTATTATGTCTTGGCTGTAAAATTGGAAGAAATGGTGTACAAATGCGTACAGATCAGAGTCCAAAATAGAACTGACTGGATAGAGGAAAAATGTCAGCTTTAAAGACCAGTACAGGAAATGATATCACCCAAAGGGTCGGAACCGGAAGGATCCTCATCCATAGGCTTGAATCCGGAAATGATGTCATCAAAGGGCCCAGAATCTGAAGTGACGTCATCAGGGCCAGGCAGAATTTCCCGTGAAGTAAAGTGAGAAAAAGAGTCAGCGCACTCTGCCACCACCTGGTCTGGCATGGAATTACTCTCATTCAGGCCTTTTAGCTGCCTCCTATGCACACGTGTGTGACAGTACCATTGCTTATACCATGTTGTAAAATTTTGGTAACTACTGGAGTCTGTTTAAGGTGTCAGCCACAGTGTCAGTTAAAAGTCTCACAAAGACTCAAACGTCTCATGTGTGTTTAGATTAAAGGGCAGATGCCCATTAGCTTGCATGACAGGTTTGACAATTTAGAGAATCAAGTATGATGAACGATGCATCCAGGTTTTGTTAAGCATTCAGTTCTATATTATGCATATTTTACACTTTTTCAATGTTTCTTATTTTTTCTCAAAATGTGTATTTTTTTGTCTAATTTTAAATACCACACTGTATTGTGAAGCTTGCATAGTAATAGTATTGTTTGTGATGGAACTATATTGTCTCATGCTAAAAAGGTGGCGGAAATGTACCCTGCCTCATGTGGCATTATTTAACACATTGGCACAGAATAAGATAAGAAGAACTTAAAAAAGGTTTGATGAGTACAGGCCAATACAGGTCTTCAATTCTTATACACATAACATTTCCAAAATACTGTTAAGATTTGAAGGCCCTGAAATTGCTAATGGCCACTGTCTTACTTATTCATTTGCTCCATGCATCTCTGCCTTGCATTTGTGAAATTATCTCTAAATCCTGTCTGTTGCTTAGTGTTTGTAGTTAGTCTCAGTCACATACATAAGTCGTCCTAGGTTATGTTTACTGAATCAGAAACATCCATCCATCGATTTTCATTACCTGTGTAACTGATTTCCGAGTCATTGGATATAAATATCTTCTCTCCCAGAAAAGAGTATAAAGCAGGAATAAGAATTGTATTTGAAAAAGGTACATAGTCTTGATACTGCCTGTCATGCACTGACACCATAGTGTATGATGTGCTATACAAGAATGTCAGAATCATTTAGAAGAGTGTGAGGGAAACCACCATCAAGAGATGCTGACAAAACAAAGAAGAACAACTGAAGAACAACATTTAAGTCCCTATTGACTCGTAGCCTAAATGAGGGACCTAATCCATGGATTATTGAAGGGATGGCACGGACTTTCTTCACTGAAGCATGCTAATGACAGCTGATTTTAAGTGCTTACCTTGAATAATTGGCTTCTGTAAGAAACCAAACAAAGAAAAGTACAAACATTAACAAGGAACTGTACACAAGAATACTGCATGAGCAGAAGCCCAAACCACAATGGCACACTAACCCAGAATAAGATGATAAAGAAGCTCAAACAGCTATATGGTTCTTCTCTCCACACTTATAAAAGTCTTGATGGTTTACTTTGTGATCAGTCCCTATTTATCATGTGTGCACACTGAGAGGCACATGTACGTAAGTGGGCACCAGAATGGCAAGTGTGAAAATGATCACGAGCTGTAACTTTGTAGCAGTGGCATAGTTGCACGAGCTGCCAATCACCTAAGCACTGGTGAGAAAACAACAAAAAACAGGTGAGCATAATGAGACAAAAAATAACTTGATTTGGCCGTTGAGCCCAACAATGCTCAACTTGATAGCATATTTCAGCTCCATATACTGCATCTCCTACAGTTATCCACCTAAGCTATCAAATCTTTTACCATACAGTACACTTTGATATTAGCAATACCTGCATTCACACCGGGCACCCCTTTGGTGATTTTGAGGTCACCCCTGTCTCAACTCATATATCCAAAATTCTTTTTTGCTCTATATCTTGTTGGAAACATCTAAGAGTCTACAGAGGTCATACACAAAGAAACCTTAGAAACCATTTCTCCCTACTCCTCACAGTTCTTAAGATTAAAGATCTTCCCAAGCACATTGTGAAACACATTACCCCCCTTGAATAAGTCCACACTTTCTGTTCTTTTTCAAAGAGTTCAAAGACAACAAAGAAAAGCGATAGAAGCTAGGCTGATTCTTAAACTTTCCTGTCTCATTCATCCTTCATCCCTCTACCCTTTTATGCTTTTCATCTCTCTTCTCTCAATCTTTTGCCTGCTTTCTAATCTTTTTTTTACTGCTTTATCTTTTATTAGCTCTTCACTTTGCAACTCACTTGATGGAGAATGTCTTAAAAGAGTGGTGGCTTTTTTAATGCTTGGCAGACTTGTCCTCTAGAAAATTTAATCAAGAAAATGGGTATGGATTTATGATGACCAGCAATATACATGATGATTTGTTAAAAAGAGAAACTGCTCATGTATGGTTGCAGGGGTTTCATATATATTTACTCATCTCAGTGTGGCAGTACAGTAAATAACATTACCCCTTCACAAGGCCAGTAACTTTATTTTTCATACTAGAATGTTGAATGAAAATGGGACAATTCGACTGTGGAAATGTAAGCCTTATTCAGCACTACAGATGCAACTCAAGCTTTTTGAGGTCTTTCTCAGGGTAAGAAGATGAATGAGGGGAGATGGTATATGATAGAGTTCTATCGCTTGTGTCTACCAGTCAAGCAGATAGACAAAGAGTGACGATAGATAAAGAGAGGCTGGGAGCATGCACTGATGTTGCTGTACCCTCCACACAACAAACCACCTGGATTGGGAAGCAAGTGCAGCGGTGCAACAGGCAAAACCTCAGCACCACACTAGAATAGTGTGATTTTTTTTTTATGGTAGCTAGAATGCCAATCCTGCCTCCAGCCTCCAAGTCTGCTGGATGCAGATTAACGTCATACCCAGGATGAAGTACTTGCAAGTTAAGGGCCTTGCTCAAGGGTCCAATGGAGTAGAGTCACTTCAAGCATTTCAAGAACCCCATAGAAAACGGCACTTAGAAAATCTTAGATTCTGTATTGGTGATAGAATTTGTTAGCAAGTAAGTGCACTGTGGCTGGTCTTCACAAGCTTGAAATGTTAATGTGAAACCATTGTTAAGGTCAATCACTTAACAGTTAACTGTGTAAACAGTATTTGGTGTCATCTGTGGTAAATTCACTAAAGCCATGAACATGAATAATATGGATCTAATAATCATTCATTTTCTAAACTGCTTATGTAGTGTAGTGTCTCTGAGTGCCCATGCCTGTCCCATGAGCTTTTGGTAGAAGGTGAATTAGGGTGCCACACAGTTCTACAGTATTAAAATTTATAACAAGTGTTTATGGCTGATAGTATCCAAAGGACCGTAGGGCATAAAGTCGAGATGCCAACTGGGCCACCCCATTTACTTCTTTGATATATGAACAAAAGAAAAAGTGTGTGATGGCGCAAAAATAGAACAAAATCAAATAAGCTGTCAGCTATTATAGGGTTTAATCAGGGTTGCCAGGTTTACCATTGAAATTCCTTCGTGTAGGGGGCTCGTCTTCCAAGTGTGCGGCCACCTTCCAAGAGCACCCTCTTTGTATAGCTCCTGGACTGTAAGTGGCGGATTTACTTGCCTTCACTGAATGACTTTTCTGAGTTGTGGGTGGAAAAGGAGATGAGGTGGTTAGCGATCACAACCCTGGTGTCCCTGGTTGGTAGCGCTTACCTTGCAGGTGCTGGGAAGGTGACCCCCTGATGTGTATGAATGACACAAGCAGACGTGTATATGTGTCTGCCATGTAAACCTGCTGAATTGTGGACTTCCTTCAATGAAAAAGAATATGTAGAGAATTAAAAAAATGTGGGAAAGTAAGAATGCCTGTTTTTACATCATATATCTAGTTAAAAATGCCTGTCAGTTTCTGAATTTCTAAGTAATGGTACATTTGGGATAATAGCAATTCCTAATATTGTAATATTTTGGAGTGTGGTTTCAGAAGTAATGGGAAATTTCCTTTGGGAAAGATGTAGGAAATAAAATCTCAGACCACAAAAATTCATTTTAAAAACCCTCATCAATTTTTGAAGGCATAAATAACTCCAAGGGGTCCTGCTGATGTCTAAACTCTGACACAGCTACTTAAAAGAAGATAGAGCCCAATACAGTGCGCATTTGTGTGTGGGAGTGACTCTGCATTTAATAAAAACATAGTATCTGACTAGATTTTAAACTATGAGAATAATAGTCCATACATATCAAAAATGTACTAATTATATATAAAAATGACAGTGATGTCAATGGTAACATGGATGGTGTCCTCACCTGTGATCTCTCTCAAAATTTAATTTCCTCACTAAAATCAAGATTGTGAAATCTTGACATATGTTTCAATGTGAAAATAAATATCCAATTTAAGATTTTTTTTTAAATTCTAACTAGATGTTAAGAAGACTGCAGATGTTACAGACAGTTAAACAATGTATTTTAATTTGAGGGAGGCACAGTGCTGCCTCATAACTCTTGAATTCTGGGTTTGCTTCTCGGCCTGAGTAGTGTCCGTGTGGAGTCTGTGAATTCTCCCCCTTGTTTGCATGGATTTTCCTCCAGGTTGTCTGGTTTTCTTTACACAAAAATGTGCATTAAGTTAAAAGGAAACGTAATTGGTCCCAGTGTGAGTGAGTGTGCGTGTGTGTCTGTGTGTGTTAGTGAGAATGCCTGGAGACAAACTGGTGCCTCATCGTGGGTTGGCTCCCACCTAATGCTGCCAAGGCTAAAAATGAATAAGCAGAATAGGAAATGAATGGAGAAATGGAGGGATGGATTTTCAGCCTTAGAAATAAACTGTATTTTTTCTTTTTTATTTAGCAAAAAAAGCCTTGAGTACTTCATGTTGTGGTTTGGGGCAGTGCTCATTATGCAATTTATTTCTTTTGTTATTTATAACATGATTAATTGTATAAGACAAGAATTCATTATAATTGTATTTTAAAATACAAATTGTTTTCCTTGTATCTATTTATGGCTGACAGATGACAGATTTCACAACTTTGAATCTCATGGTATATTCCCAAGCACTGTATAGTATAAATGTATGCAACATCTGGAAATGAATGCAGTGAATATGTAGATAGTAATAAGCACATAGCAGAAACTCCAACTTGGAGATCCAACATAAAGCATATCGATTTTAAGGCTGATGCAGATGTGTGTTTATAGGCACATTCATTTTTCAAACTACATTTCCTCCATCTCCATTGCTCTGCAAAGTTTAGATCATTTTGGCATTTATTTATTTATTATTGTCAGTTTATGTGCTTGGCTACACATATGTTTCGTGATCCTGAGCAAACGTGAGAGCAGAAATTAATGAAAATTAATTCCCAATGAAGGAACAGTGTTTACTCAAACTATTGTGTATAAGGACATCTTTTCTGCTTAAGAATGTTATTTAATTCAATAAGGAGTTACGTGAACATAAATGTACATATACAACAATCATTTAAGCATACAAGTTACATGTATGCACAGATGCATACGATTAGATAAGTTATTTATCCATTTTTTCATCCACCTTTTGTGCTTATTGCCGTAAGCGCTGTGCACCCATCCAATATTACAGCCTTCTTTCTACAGATGGCAGGATGTGCTGCTACGGCTGGTTAATATTAAGTGACACATTGCACAATTTAATTATAAATCAATCACAATATTTGATGGGGGAATTCTTTTCCTATTACTTTAATCCCTTTGCACTTGAAAATTTGACTTAAAGATTAATAAAGATTTATCAGTTGTGTTCTCTGCATCCAACCTGGTAATTTCTTTCATGGGACTTTGTATTTGTATCCCTTAAAATGTTTCTTTTATTTGTTAACTTATTATACTTACACAAAATCTATTTACAATATTTAATTTTTTTTAAATTGTTTTTTATTTACATTACATTTAGCCATGGAAGGTGTGATTGCTCTGTGGCTTAGTGGATCAGTGCTGGATTGAGAGCCATGTAGCTGCCAGTTTAGTCCTTGCTTCTTGCTCATTGTGTGACCATTACCAGGCCTGCTAACATGTCTCTGCTCCAATTATAAAAATACTGTGATGAGTAACTCAATGATCAGTGGGGTATCAGTCAGAAGAGGGGGACATTTGGCAAAATAAGGCCTAGTGAGGAATATGACATGTTAGTATCAAAGAAAGTACGATAGACATTTGGAATAAGCTACCAAGTATTGTGGTAGACAGTAAGACTTTAGGGACTTTCAAAACTCGACTTGATGTTCTTTTGGAAGAAATAAGTGGATAGGACTGGCGAGCTTTGTTGTGCTGAATGGCCTATTCTCATCTAGAGTGTTCTTATGTAAAGAGTGCCCCTGAAGTTACTCTGTGGCTACCAAATATAACAGAGGTAATGCCAAAATGATATGCAGCCCAAAGAGTTTCACCAGATCGTTAGCTGGTAGAAAGCGTATATGCGGCTGCGTATTGCAAAAAACAGGCAGACAATAATGTCTGACTATTCACTGAGGAACTGGGGCTTAGCATTGTAGGGACATCTGGATCCACTAAAGGGTTCTTTCAGAGAGTGTTTGTGACCCTAAAAGTGATTGCTATCTTAGAGATGACCCCTGATTGGGGTTTGAAGGTGTTGGTGTTGGTGGTGGCCCAATGAGTCTAAAGTCCAGAGTTGAGCTGGAAGAAAGGCTTGCCTGTAAGGGAAAAGAAAGCCAAGGACACGAGTATGTGAACAGATAAGAAATCAAAGTCTATTTATGATACCCAGAAAGGTATGTGAGGTTTGTTTCATTTCTGCTTTACTTTTTCTTTTTTTCTCCTTTTCTGCATTATCCTCCCTCTTTTTAAACACCTTTTTTGTACTTTTCATTCTCCATGATGTTATTCTAGATTGGAAGTATTGTTACTACAATAATCTTATATATAAACATCTATGCGTGGAAGTGTGTGTGTCTGTCTGTCTGGAAGTGAGATGTGGAGTCGGGCTAAGGGCTCCACCTCCGAGGATATGCAAGCGAGGCTAGCATTTCGACAAAACGAAACATCTGAAGAGAGAGTTACTCGCTTAGCTGCTAATACAGAAGTGAGGCGAGCACATCGGCAAAACGGTATTCCTTTTACTTTTCCTCCTGCTGCTAATGCACAAGCCATGCGAGCATATCAACAAAATGAAACCTCTCTACGAGAGAGATGCCCACAGTAATTCCTTTCAATTACTTGACATCTCTACATTTCAAATTTTTTTCTGACGATTTCAATAGTTTCAAGGACCCCGGGCTTTTTACACCACAGGCTTACACAGCTGTCTTATATATAAACATCTATGTGTGGAAGTGTGCATGTCTGTCCAGCCCAAAAGTGACAGGTGGAGTCGGGCTAAGGGCTTCACCTCCAAGGATACGTAAGCAAGGCTGGCACGTTGGCAAAACGAAACATCTGAAGAGAAAGTCACTCGCTTATCTGCTATTACAGAAGCGTGGTGAGCACATTGGCAAATCGGTATCCCTTTTACTTTTCCTCCTGCCGCAAATACACAAGTGAGGCGAACATGTCGGCAAAATGAAACCTCCCAGAAGAGAGATGCCCAGAGTAGTTCCTTTGAATTACCTGACATCTCTACATTTCAATTTTTTTTCTGATGATTTCAAGTCTCTAGGACCCCGGGCTTTTTACAGCACGGGCTTACACAGCTAGTATATATATAATATGCAGTACCTTTATCTTGTATATTGATTATAAATATAAAAACTTGCCAAAAAACAAAATGATACTTTAATAATTAATGGCATGGTTACTGGTTATGTGTATACTGCCAAGAGGTGGAAAGTGGAAGGTCACAAGGACAGTGGTAACATGCCTTAGTCAAAACCAATAAATCAAGCCTAACTTTTGCCAAAATCACAATGTTAATGCAAGTCATAGTCAGTAACAGGACTATAAAGTAATTTGCTGCAAACTGTTTCATAAGAAACACACTATGCACCTACGTTCCTTTTAAGCTGTGTGGTCGTGCACCTTTTTTCAAGGTGCCTTGCAGCACATTATGAACTGCCACACAAATGTTATCATGCTGCTCACACCCACCACTCCCGGAGCATTTTGGATGTGCCAACCAGCTCTTATCATAACCTTCACCCATGGCTTCTAAACTCCATGTGGGCACCCACAGCTTATTGTACATATGTTAGTGCCAATGGGGATCACCGCCATGTGATGTTGTATCATGTTGTTCACAATTCAAAAGGGGATTGAAGAAATTTGTCATAAATGGTAAGAAAAATACAGTTTAATGCAACTTATTATTGTGTAACATTCTTCACAATAAATGCAAGTGCAGAGAACTGTAAACAAATTCTCAGGTAAAATGAGAGTACAGATTATACTAATTACTAAATACAGAATTAGTATATATAAAGATGCTGATACGATAAAACACACAAAAAACAAAGTAACAGATTACCATAAGTGGAAACTGTTTAACAATAATGGAAATATCTGTCCATTAATTAATTGATGAACTATGGACAACTGACAACAGAGGAAAGGAAAATTGTACAAGACAAAGTCAAAAATAAAGTCAGACACAGTCACAGTCCTGGAGACCTCAGCAAGCTAGCTGCCTACCTACTCCTGTGTTTATTACAGTGGAGTCTGTGCTTGACCTTCCAATCCGATGAGAGAATATTTCCATCTGACGATTCCAATGCTCCTTTATCCAGGATGACTTTTCCATATGCAGGAGAGCAGCCTGGCAATACAGCAGTGGCACTAATTCCACATCAAGATTTTGAGAAGAGAAACAGAATAGAGGAGGGTTAGCAACATTTTATAAATATTATATTTCTTATATTTCTGCATAAATGAATAACAAACAGAAATGCAGTATGCACAACTAATCGGCAGCTCTAGTCAGGGTATGCTAGACTGAAGTAGTGTGTCTTCATTGTGGATTTAAAACTTTACACTGAAATGGCATCTCTTATATTAACAGGTTGATCATTCCAAGTCTTCAGGACTCTGTAACTCACTAAGTAGACTGGCATCTTGAAATCTCAGTGTCTGCTCTGGTTTATAAGTAATGGCAAGTTCAGATAAACAAGCATGGCCTTGGCCATTAGGGAGGAAGTGCCAGGACTTAAGAACTAGAGTTATGTGTTTGTACTTTCTGGTTCTTGTAATAATAATTGCAGCAGCATCTTTAGATAACTGAAAGCTACATACAAATGATTATAACAGCCAGAGAATAACAGTAGTCAGTCCTACTAGAAATAAATGCATGAATTAATTTCTCAGTAGCCTGGATATTTTATTTTTCCAAAATTTATAAGATGGAAAAAAAACATATTTTGAATAGTTTTGCAATGTATAGTTCCTTTAAGTTATGGGACCTTCAACCAGTTATTGATGTGGTCCACCAAATACTTGTAGGAGTAGACCACCTCTACATCCACTCCTTGAGTAATGACCAGAAATATGGGCATTTTGGTGCAGCAAAAGTCAATAACCAAAATCTTAGTTTTGCCGATATTAAGCTGCAGAAAATTCTCTCTGCACCAAGAAACAACATTATCCACCTGACTCCTATACTCTGTCTCATTCCCTTTAGGAATTCACCCCATAAGTGCAGAATCATCTAAGAATTTCTGCAAGTGACATATGTGTTTGCAAAGGTGTACAGTGTGAAGCGAAAAGGAGACAGGAATGTTCTATAGCAGAAACACAGTACTTGAGTCTCACAAACTGTGGTCTGCTTGACAGATAGTCCATTATCCAGGACACCATAGTCTCATCCACCTGTATGTCTCTGAGTTTACCCTAAACAGGGATGGCTGGATGGTATTGAAGGCACAGAAGAAATTAAAAAAAACATAATCTTCACAGTGCTGCCAGCTTTGTCCAGGTGAAAATAAGCCTTGTAGAGCTGACGGTTAATTGCATTCTCCTCTCTAATATTTGCCTGCTAGGTAAACTGCAGTGGATCCAGGTGGTCTACCACAAGAGGGCTCAAATAGTCCAGGACCAGTCTCTCAAAGATCTTCATGGTGTGAGATGTAAGTGCCACTGGTCTGTAGTCTTTAAGTAAGGATGAGCCTGCTTTATTTGGAACAGGAATAATGCAGAATGTTTTCCACAGCAACGACACTTACTGAAGCCATAAGGAAAGACTGAACAGGTTACAGAGGACACCACAAAGTTGATCAGGCCTTAAGGACCTGAGGACTGACTTCATCTGGTTCCACGGGTTCTCCTGTATGTAGGCTCCTCAGTTGTCTCCTTTCTTTGTCTTCAGTTGTGGACAGTCCACACTGATGGTCAGAGGTGGATGTGTCACTGGCCATTTCAGTTGACATGATAAGAGTTGTTGATATGGTAGGAATGGAGTGGAGAGACTGGTCATTGGAAAAGGGTAGCAGTGGGAGGAAAATCTATTAACAAACTGGTTCAGGGCATTAGCTTTGTTACATGCCCTTCTAGCACCTGAGTCCCTGATTGCCTGAATCCCTTAATTATACTTAGTCTGTTCTAGATATCTTTCATGTTATTCTGAGTGAGTTTGTTTTCTCTTTTAGCTTTTTAATCTTCCTTTCCTTGACTCAGCTTTTTCTTTAGCACTGATTGTTTATCCTTCAGAGCCTCTTTGTCACTGGATTTGAATGCTCTCTTTTTCTTATTCAGGAGAACTTTAAGCTCCTTAGTAATGCAGGCCTTGTGGTTTGAAAAGCAATGCACTCTCTTTGCGGATACCATTGTGTTAACACAGAAGTTAATATTGTTTCTGATGCAGTGACAGAGTCCTTCAATATTGTCCCCATGTGACTCGCACATCTTTTCCCAGTCTGTCATTTGGAAGCAGTCATTCAGAGCCATTTTAGCCTCCAGGCTCCACTTCTTCACTATTTTGGTAATAACAGGTTGCTGTCGTATAACAGACTTGTAGCTGGGAATAAGATGAATCAGGCTGTGGTCAGATTTGCCAAAAGGAACCAGTAGATTACACTTAAAGGTATCTTTAACATTTGAATACAGCAGGTCCAACTTGTTATTTCCTTAAGTGGAACATGTCACAAACTGGTAGAAATTTGTCATTGTTCCTTCCAAAGTAATATAGTTGAAGTCACCACACATTATAACTGCAGGGTCGGAGTGATTTATCATTAAAGTGTTGGTGACAGAGTGAATCTTTTCTGTTGCTAGGTCCTCATTTGTGGAGGGAGGAATATAAATATTAATAAGGATGGTGTAATTTATCTCCCTGGGCGAATAATGTGGACAAATTCCAACAGTCAGTTTCAATTTCTGAATTACAAACTGTAGTTTTAACTGTAATGTGTTCCCTTTACACCATTCCTCAATCACATAGATGACCAATCCTCCTGTCTTTTTTCCATGCCACAATGGGTCTCTATCTGCTCAAATAACATGAAATCCATCCAGCATTAAAACAGTGTCAGGTATATCAGGTTTAAGCCAGCCCACTGTTAAGTACAAAATGCCACTGTACGTGTATGCACTATTGCCCTGCTATAAATGAAAACAGTTCATCCATCTTATCTGACAGTGATGGAACATATCCCATTACAATAGATGGTAGACTAGTTCTAAAACCTTTTTGCCTTGCTTTTACTCTTGCGTTGGCACGTTGTCCTCTCCATGTGTGAATCTGTGAACAAACTGTTCTGTGGTAAAGTGTAACAGCTGCTTAAAAACAGGAGTATTTAATAAACCCTGGCTTTATTTTCTCAGTGTCTCTCAGTGTTTCAGCAATAATAATAATAATAATAATAATAATAATCAAATTATTAGAATTGTGATATTCCACAACAGGCAAAACAGTCCAGAAGTTTACTAAGAATAATTTCTAGTAATTAGAAAAAAAATATTAAAGAGGCATATTCATAACAGTGGCTTTCTCTGTTTGTTGCTCATTTGGAATGACATTTTTGGGGGGGGGGGGGATTTTATTCATTTTATAAAAATCAAATAACATTCCATACAAATAGCATTTGGAATGACATTTGCTAAGACAGACTTGAAGATTAATTACAACTGAAAAATGTTGTAGCTTTTTTAAGGGAGAATGGGAAAAGGAGCTAATAACAGGCATAGGTCATTGCACTGAAATCAAGCATAATAAATAACCAAAAGCAAAACACTAAACTTTGAAGCCAAAGTGTTGTTTCAAAGTCAATACCAAATAATCCGCAGTAATACTTAGATGTTTCATAGTGCTCTTGTACTAGTCAATTACCATGTCTTTCCTTTGATTTTCTGCAAAGTTTGGACACCATTCACTATCAACACACGTAACCAGCAACGCACATTGTTGTTGTCAACAACATAGTAGTTCTTGTAAAAATACAATGCCAAAAACAAGTCCTAGGAATAGATCAAACAAAATGGAGGTGCAGCCACATCTCAAAGAAAGATAGATAGATAGATAGATAGATAGATAGATAGATAGATAGATAGATAGATAGATAGATAGATAGATAGATAGATAGATAGATAGATAGATAGATAGATAGATAGATAGATAGATAGATAGATAGATAGATAGAACTTTATTTATACCAAGGTGGGAAAATTGACTTTTTACAGAAGCTCAGTTAACATGGAAATAAATACAATAGATACATAAATATTATAACAAGCAAATGCACTAAAAAGAAAGAAAACTTCTGGCTTGGCTAAAAATAAAGAATGCAGTCTCTGTCACAGTGAGACATTGTAAAGGTGCATTGCCATTGGTATAAAGGCACACAGCTGAATTATCTGCTGCCTGAAAATACTCAATGCTAGTTTGTCAGAGAGAAGATGTACAACATTGTTCATAATGGCCGTTGGATTTGTCTTTATTCTCTCCTCTGCTGCTTACCAGCCCAGCACAACACAGCATCGAAAACTGTACTAGCCATCACAGAGTTTTAGAACATATAAAGGTTGTCACTACCCACACTGAAGAAACCCCAGTGATAGTCCCCTAAGAAAAAAGAGGCTTCTGTTCCCTTTCTTATATATTTCCTCTGTGTTTCAAGACCAGTCTGGCCTGAAGTGCTGATGTGATGTGGTATGGGTGCTGACTAGTGGAATGTTGAATGACCAGGATGAATGTTATGTAAAATTAATGTTAAAAAGTGAGGTTCTTTGATGGAAAACCAAATTAAAATTTTTCGGCATGAGAACTCTGGTAGCCACACATGAAAAAAAATCTAAAAGCATAGTTATCAGTTTTTGGTGTTTGCTCGTTTTCTGATACAACTTCTGATGTAAACTGAGCCCAGTCTTCACTGTTTACACTCACAGCCTCACTGCAGAATGGGCACACAAGAAACTTATAAGTCCACTTATAGAAGGAAGGCTGCAATGTGTTATTGTTGTTGTTATCTGTAGGGCTCTTACTACACAGTAATGGACTCTCATATTGAGCACTGTTACAACATGATAACACTTTGTTTAGCTGTGATAATAAATACATGCAAAAGAAATTCATCATATGTTTGCCTGGAGTTGTTTCTCATCCAACATTTGAGGAAGAATATTTTTGCACCTCTCAGTGTGAGGAACTCTGCTTTAGGGTAATAACAGTAAACACTGCAAAATTGTCCAAGCACTTGTAAAAAAAAACTGCTGAAAGATCTCATGTGTATAAACTCTGCTCTTTTTCATTTTCATTTTCCATTACCTTGTTTTAATTACTTTTGAAGCCTTGGTTTAGATTCACACATCACAGGTCAGGAAAGGTTTATCATCCAACAGATAAGAATATGATAAAATGCATAATGACTGCGTTTGTAGACAGCCATCGGCACAGCTAAATTTCCTGTCAGCAGTGGAGAGCTGGCCTCTCATGCTCTCAGATGATCCCATGTTAATTTGTTGGCGCCTGAGTAGTGTTTGAAATGGAAAGATTGTTCATGAGTCCGTTTTTTTCTATTTATGTTGCGTAAAAATTGCTTTTAGCATTAGGAAGTGTCAATAAACATTAGCTGTTGAGATCAACAATAAATAAGAGGTGGGAAATGTGTGATTAGGTGCATTTTGTTGGCTCTAGTCATTTATCATGATAATCTTTTAAATTTTCCTGCATGTTAAAAATGTAACAATGCTTGTTAAATTGTTTCATTCAACACTTTGCCAATGGTGTGGCTCATTTAAGCTTCCTCACAAAAAGTTATTTTTGTAAGAACAGCTCTGCCGTCTGTCACCAGGAATAGAATCAACATGTGGATCCTAAAATATTTACTCTAAACAAAGATAACAAAAGTCCTGCAGCCTAGGAAATCTGACTTATGCTCATCTCAGAATGAAAACAAAGGAAGGAGATCACAAAAAACAACATGTTTTAAGAAATAATGGCACTCACAACTAACACAATGTTTCAATGCTGAGGCTCTCTTTCTTGAATGAAAATAAAACCAGATGGAGGACCCAGCAACAGTGATATCAGGGTGGCCCTGCCTCCTAGGGTTTCTCCCACAGAGTACATGGAAAGGTGCCACTTTTAAAGTTACAGGATACAACTACTAAATCATAGATAAATATAACAGTAGTCATATAAAATCATGAAAAATAATAACTCAAAATGACTGTAAAATGACAAATAAATACAAGCCAGAGGGAAAAAATTCTAGCTGTATCATAACACATGGAAGATGGGGGAAATATGTCAGCCCATCTAATAAAATGAAGCAAGACATGGATGTAAGGTGCACATGGTAATAAAAATCGGGAGTGTGCTCCACTCGACTTCCCCGTATACTGAGATAGAGGAAAAGGTCATCAGAACCACTTCCAGTTGTGCAATATTTCTCAAATATCATATGTCTTTGTTTCTCATCATAACTAATTGATAATGTTGATACACAATCATTTATCTCTAATTATAATCAAACTTTGTATTAAAATTATATTTTCTCACTTAGGGAGGTTGAAAACGATGGTGGAATTTTTTCATGATTACATATGCATTACCTAGATCACGTGCAAAGTAAAAAAGGTTATAGACACCTAAGAACATAGAAGAAGTGTTAGTATTATATAATATTTGTTGCAATAAATTGCATTTAGCTACATTTAATTATGATAATGATGATGGAAATTAAAAAAAAAATCATAAAATTAAATGTATTACCAGGAACATGACAGGGATGTAGCAGCTTATTGTTCTCATTATATCTTTATATTTGCATGGTGTGTTCAATGTTCACACATTATTGTTAAACTGATTATGTATAAATTAAAATAAAATTAATAATAGTTATTGAAAGAAATATGCATTATATTGAATAAAGTTTTTAATATCATGTACACATTTATATTTCCATGATACAAAAAATTTGGATGGTTGTTTAAATAAAATACTACTTCTGGTTGAGTCATTTTTTCTGAAATTTCATGTCTGTTTGCTTTTTATCATTATAAATTTCTATACAAAAATGTGAATCATCTGTCTAATTATAACCATAGTTTACTTGAAAATTTGCAAAAGTATTCAGTTAAAGAACCACTTCTGGTTGCCGGAAGTGGCCCAAAAGTTGACAAGATTCCTTATTTTTGATATAAAGCAGGTGTACACAATCTCATTGACTTAGGTCAAAGTGTTTTTGATTTATCATGCTTACACATACACACAGACACACAGACAGACATAATTTCAAAAATGGTACTTTTAGACTCAGGAAGGTCTAAAACATCAAGATTCATCAAAATCCTGAGGTTGAATTTTTTCACGATTCCTATACTTTCTCTATACTTTATATATAAGAAAGTAAAAAATAAATGCAAATCACACATTGTAATATTTAAAAAATACACAAAAAATAGAAATATTTAAAAAAAGGCTTGTAAAGGTATTACCATAACTTTCAAAATCACTGTTTGCAACGTTTGGCTACAGCAAATGCAGCCAGAATGCCCTCCAGGTCCAAAGACCTTCAAACACTGTGTTCTACTGAAATTAGAGCTCAGGCTGAAAGTCTCTGCTGGCACATAGTGGTAGATCTCAAGTAGGAGTTAGTCAACAATGATAGGAGCAGTCAGGACTACCAAGGGTCTAGATTTTGACTTTATAGACCCTCATTTCACTGTTAACCAATCACCCTGTGGCCGAATCAGTGCTGCCGACTTTGGCCATTCACTGAATACAGCAGGGCCTGAGGAGACTAACTGAAGCCAAATCAAAAATGTCCAAATTGTCTAAATAAACGGAGTCAATCCAGTTTTTGCTTGAAGACATGTAAATCCTCTACATGACTTATGAAATCAGCTCTGATTACATTTAATGTTACTAAAAAAGTAATGTTCATCACGAGCACTCACGCAATGTCGTTTAGGACCCTCTCCTTAAGGATTTGTGTGCAATTGTAATGACTTGATATAACACTTAGCCCACTGATTTGCCATTGCAACAAGTACCAATGTAAATGGATGCCCTCGGGGAGGTCCCTCTAAGTTCGGCTTGTCTGCCGGTGAGGTCACTATGCATTATCCTTTTGAGAATATTGTATGGATTGCTCAACTCTACATATGTGAATCTGGTTATTGGTTCCAGTGAGGAATTGTGACTAATTCCACCTATGTCACTGTGTGTGTAGTATAATGTACTTGTTCTACTGGTGCTTCAGCTTTGTCTTATAAGCATTCAAGCTAGTGAGTAAATGAGTGATTTAGTGTTTGAATGAGTGTACCCTGCGATGGACTGGCACTCTGTTCTGCTTCTTTTGCTGCCTTGCTTGTGTGGTTGTCAGAATAGGGTTAAGCTCCCTTCAACATTGGAGTAAGTGGGTCTAAGAAATGAAAGAAAGAAGCAGAAACACCTATACTCATAAAAGGCAAAGCCCTCACTGACTGACTGACTGACTGACTGAGTGACTGACTCACTCATCACTAATTGTCCAACTTCCCGTGTAGGTAGAAGGCTGAAATTTGGCAGGCTCATTCCTTACAGCTTACTTACAAAAGTTAGGCAGGTTTCATTTCGAAATTCTACGCATAATGGTCATAACTGGAACCTGTTTTTTGTCCATATACTCAAATGGAGGAGGCGGAGTCACGTATCGCGTCATCACGCCTCCTACGTAATCATGTGAACTGAAAACAAGGAAGAGATTTACAGCACGAGTCAAATGCGGGAACGAAGGTAAATGACGTTAATTGTTGAGTGTCTTTTAATACTGTATAAGCATGCATATTAACACATGTGCAATTAAACGTGTGCATTTACGGGGTGATTTCTCAGGCTTAAAAGCTCGCCTTTTATTAAAAAGGTAAATGCAAACTGTTTTCATTCTGAAGGGCACAAACCACGTTAGATTTCATGCTCAACAGTAAGCTCAGCACACAGCTTGGTCATATTACAACCGGAGGGGCGAACTGACAACGTGGTATACAAAGAGATCCTTAACAAATAATTATAGATTCATTTTCCCTCAGTTTAAAAAGGTTTACTTTTCTTCTTAATAAAAATTTTAAAGCAATACTTCGCCCCTGCGAAGCGCGGGTATTTTGATATATCAAAATATATCGCGTCATCACGCCTCCCACGTAAGCACGTGAACTGACCCGCTGCCGTTTGCAATGCCATATTCGCGAGATACAAGTTTAATCAGAAGACACGAGGTATAAACGACAGTTTGGATCACTTTGTAACAGAGTTAAAATTGCTGTAGCGAGAAACTTTTAACTGCCGGGTCTTAGCTAACATTAAATAAACCAGTGGACATCGCAACATCACACAAAAGAGCGGCTCACATGAAGTGACTGAACGCAGCAGGAGTGATCACTTCGATGAATCAAACCTGTTCAAAAAACACATTACACAATTGATAAGGTACAAAAACAATATCAAACTGATTGTGGATTTGCGTACAGCCACTGAAACTTTGTGACGGCACGAGACTTCAGGTCACGTCTCTGCAAAAGAACCTCATTAAGGCAACTATTTTTACTGGCGGTGGCTCAGGGGAGAGAGTTGTTATTCCTCGCATCCCCGTTATACCCTCTGATCTCCCATTTCAATTCAAATGCCTACAATTTCCACTAAGGCTCTGCTTCGCAATGACAATTAACAAGTCTCAGGGACAGACCCTACAAAACGTTGGCATTGATTTGAGGCAGGACTGCTTTTCACATGGCCAACTGTACGTTGCATGCTCAAGAGTAAGGTCAGCACACAGCTT